>NC_058131.1:493831574-493860820 GCF_016433145.1 Gracilinanus agilis
ATATAATATAATATAATATAATCTCAGAGAGAATAAAGAATTCCCTTTTACATAGGTCATAGTGAATACACAGACACACAGAGAATAGAGTGCTTTCACATATTTTTTTGCACATTAGGGAGATTAGTTTATAATTTTACTTTCTACTTTATTTCTTCATGATTTTAGTGTCAAAACCATATTTTTTCACATAAATAATTTGATGGATATTTCTTAACTTGAAACGTGTATACATGTAAGTTTGATATTTAAATTCTTTCATTCTTTTTAAGCTAATGTAATTGCATGTGAGTGTCTATGTGTGTAAGTGCTCATCCATTTTATTTGTTTTCAGTCTTGTGGAATATTAGCTAAAATAGTATCTAATGTCTCTTAATCTTTTTTATTTGTTATAAATTTTCTATGTTTATTTTTGTTGATGATTTAGTTATTGCTATTTTATTAGTTTTATTAATGGTTTACATATCCTTTTTTCTCCTCCTCCTCCTTTTTCCTCCTCTTACCCAACCCCTCTCTCATCCTTCTCCTACACCAGCTAGATGACACAGTGTCAACAGTGCTAAGTCTAAAGTCTGGTATACTTATCTTCACAGGCTGAAATCTGGCCTCTGACACTACCTCACAGTGTGATCCTAGACAAGTCACTTAACTATGTTTACCTCAGTTTTCTCATCTGTAAAAAAAGCAGAAGGAAATGACTAGCCATTACTGTATCTTTGCCAAGAAATCCCCAAATCGAATCATGAAGAGTCAGACAAGACTGAAAAGTATCATCATCGTCATCATCATCATCAACAACAACAACTACTAGTACTAGTACTACTACTACTACAAATAACAGCTTAAATTTCAATTCATAGATTTTTTGTTTTCAATTTTGTTTATATCTTCTTTGATTTCAATTATTTTCATTTCTTTAGGAAATACATTTTTTTAATTTTTTTCCTTTCTGTAATTTTTTGCATTAATCTCATTTTTCTGTTTTATGAACTAAAGTATTCAAAGAAAAAAAATGATGTCCATAAATTGTATTTTACTGAATTTCAAAAGTTTTAGTATGTTCCTGATATCTTATTTAATTAAACTATTCATCATTTCTACATTTTTTTCCTTTTACTTAACAATGTTTGAGATTTAACCTATTTAAAATTGAATCATTTAATCCAGTGCTCTTTGTTGAGTATAATTTTATAGCATTATAATTAATTTATTTTTTGATGATGTTTTTAAGCCCTTTTGCATGATCAACTTAATAAAGTTGGCTGACATTCCTGGGAGATATGTGTACTTAAAAAAAAATTCTCAATCAATACTTACCCAAACTTTGTGATATCATATTTTTCTAAAATTTTGTTAAAGTCTTTAACTTCTCCCATTTTGTTTTTACATGAATTGTTCATTATGCATTTCACTCACTTTTTGATTTTATATATCTTCCTTATGTGTTTTATTCTCTTGGTTCCCTGCCACTCTCTTTCTAATAGGTAGAGAATGAGATAGAATATCATTAACAACAGAAATCTATACTTGGAAATAAATATCTTCTCCAATTCTTTTGTGTATCTGTTCTTTTCCCTTCTCACATCCTGATTACTTTTTGTGACAGTTTTCAACCTTCTTAACCTTTACTTTTATATAATTCTTTTTCTGATTACATGCCAATACAATTTTAATATTCATATTCTGACATTTTTCAAATGATATTCTCTTTCTCCTCACCCCTCCAAATTCAGCAAGAAGGCAGGTAATATAAGTTATACATCAATCATAATATAATATATTACCATGGTCATCATATTGTGAAATAAGACAGGTATTACTTACATTAGAGAAAAATTCATGGAGGAAATAAAATGAAGAATGTTTTAATCTGCATTCAAACTCTTGTTACACTTTTTTAAAAAGTCTTCTAATTGCCACTCTATGATTTTGTTTTTCTTGTTATTTTTCTATTCTTAAATTTAGTTTCCCTTTTAAAACCCTCTTTTACCTGTCACTGTCCCTACCTATTTTCTTTGTAATTATACTATATTACTGTTATTTTTAAAAAAAGTTGTTTATGTATGTGTGTGTATGTTTTCAACCCTTCTTTCTGGTATTCAGATAAGAGTTTCATGAGATGTGTACATCACCTATATTTTCTTTTATGTTTGTATAATCTTTTCACACATTCCATTTATGCAAAAAGAAAAAAAAAATATTTGCCTCCTCTCCCTTATTTATTTCTTTGAATATTTCTTTTCTCATTTCCTCTCTTAAAGAAATTTTAAAAGAACATCAGTGATCCAGTATTTTTTATACTTACTTTTCTCTGTGACTCTTGAACACCTTGGGATTCTGAAGGAACAATTCTATAATCTCTCCCTGTTAGAAATCAGCACTTGTGAGATACAAATTAATGTCTAATACTTCAAGTACTTTTTTTTATAAAGTTTATTATCTAACAAAATAGAACCATATGACTGTTTTTCTACCTACTCAAAAAGCCTGCTTCATCGAAGTTGCAACAGGAAGATAAGAGAGTGAGAAATTGAACTCCATAGAATTTATATCCTGTCTATGTCACCACATAACAACAAGAAGAGAGTGTGGTGCTGCTGGGAATCTTTTTTTTTAAGGGTAACAGATTCTAATTACACAATCCCCCTGGGATCCTTTGGGAGACTAGTCTCTCCAATGGATCATAGATAAAAGGGAAAGAGAACAAAACCAATAATTACAAGGTGCATTGACAAAAAGTCAATTGGGGGCAGTCCCCTTTGCCATAAAAGTGTAATTCAAAACAAATGCATTCAGTCCCCCACAGTTCAATTTCACTAGATCCTAAAGTTCATTCTGGATCTTTTGGTGCATTGTGAGGTTTCTACAGGCATCTCCATGGTACCTTCTCTAAGCAGTTCACTTCCTAGATTCTTGGAGGTAGTAAGTTTCTTTATCCTACAATTACTCTCAAACAGTAAAAATTTTAATTTCATAACAATTACACAATTTCCCCTGAGGAGAGTGTTGACAAACTTCGTAGGATCAATTCAGGATACATTAATTTTCACTAAGAAAACAGCTTTTTTAAAAATAGTAGTGTAGCAGCTAATTCTAGAAAACCTTGTGGGTTTAAAATGTCACCAAGAATCTAGATCATTCTGGTGGATGGGGTAGAGTAAGCTGAAGAGTTACATAAAAAAAAACAAAACAAAACAAAACAAAAACATCCAGAAGCCACTAGGCTAAATGGGTAATTCTCCCTTCTCCAGAGTCATCCAGAGGTGCCAATCCCCCCAGGAAAAACTTCCTACCTCCTGGATGAGACTATAATAGCCATATATGGCATATCTTTTCTTGTTACAAAAAATTCAAAGGTACTTTTACAAGGTATTTTCTCCAGCCCAGTCATATGGGGAAGTACAAATAAAGACAATTTAACAGCACACATAGCTAATTGTCAAAACACAGTAACTTAAAGTGACATAGTGTAACAGAACTTAACAAACAAAATAAAATCTTAAAACAAGTAATCAGCAAATACAATACATGTGACAGGATACAGGCACTGAATTCAAGAGTTCTTTTTTTCCAATTCTGATACAGAGACTTCCATAAAACAATGGAGTCCGAAAAGCCTTAAAAATTTCACCTCCAGACTGTTTAAAGTTCTTTCCCCTCCCCAGCATCATCATCCATTTAGATTCCTTTGGTCTCACTTCTGGGATTTCCCATAGTGAGGGAGAATTCCACACTGAGCATAGTGTGGAGGAATCCCATATTAGATGTGTTGTAGAGACTGGGCAGACTAGAATGGCAAGGGGGTGTAGGGAGATGAATTTCTCCCCTGAATCTCAGAATTATTCAAGCTAATCACAAGGACCAGTGCACCCAGGAACAACAGGAAAATAAGACATCCTAAAACTGGGAGCTGTTTGAGATAGGTGAGAGGCAGGAAACTGGGCCATGCTTGCAATTCTATTTTATGTCTGTAGTTCAAAAGAGTAACCTTCCTTCCCCTCCCCCACAGGTAAAAATACCAGGAGGCAGCTTCCTTCCTCTGCCACATGGATAGGGAGTTAAGAGGGTAGAAGAGTCTTCTCAGGTAAAAGCCCTTTAGGAGGCTAATTATTGCCTAAGAGAAACACACCCCAGCTTCCAAGGCAAGCACTCAGGTGTTGGCAATGTAAGGGCAAGAGGGATTTATACTTTCCCAGCTCCCTGGAGAGGGTGTCCAGGGACAACCAGATTATATTTTCTAAAAGATGCAGCAATTAGCAGAAGCAGGAGGCTCTGTAGCAGCAATGGCTTGGCAAGGACCACCAAGGTAGTCAGGGAGGGAGGCAGGATCAGGAACAGCAAGAGAAAAGTGGTTTCTTTTCAAACTAATGTACTCATAGAGAATTAAGGGTTCTAAACCCCCACTTCTGTGGTTGCCATAAATGTAGGATTTAAATTAATGTCCGATACTGCAAGTATTATATTTTATAAAGTTTATTATCTAACAAAATAGGACCCTGTGACTAAATTTTTCTACCTGCTCAAAAAGCACATTCCACCTAAGCCATGACAGGAAGACAAGAGAGCAAGAGACGGAACTCCACGGAATTTATATCCTGTCTACGTCAGCATGTAATGATAGGAAGAGAATGGGGTGCTGGGAATCATACTTTTTATTTAGGGTAACAGATTCTAATTACACACACTTTATCATCCTGTTTAGTGACTTAATAACTTTTTTAATATCATTTTTGCTTCCTGTGCTTACATTTCAAAGTTTTCTTTTTTTCTCCCCCCCTCAGGTCTGGTACTTTCATTAGGAATGATTGAATGCCCTGTGTTCTATAACACTTCAGTTTTCCCCATCTTAAGACTATACAAACATCTTCATGGTTTTTAGGCATGTATTTTGGAATATCATATTTCAAGATTTACTTTCGTTATGGTAACTGAAGTATTGTACTTAACCTTGACTAATTCCTTTGGTATTTTCACATTTTTTTCAGGAGAAAATTTTTTTTCTTTTACTTCAAAATCTGGATTTGTAGTTTCTTTCAAAAGTTTATCTTTTTATATACCTACATATTATACAAGTTTGTGAATCAATGTATATGCATATATGTGTAATAAATATTGCTTATATGGGCATATATGTGTGCATATTTCATTGTAACGTAAACAAAATAGAAGCTAATAAATGTTATAACACTGGATTAGATTGAATGGGATCCGAAGACATGAGTTATTTATTTGGTATACAAAATAGTTCTATTGGTTATAACCATCCCAACATAGCCTATTTCTTCTGATACTTAAACTGATACCTCAGTTTAAAAGGGCATCAATGAGGTACTTGATCACTGAAGGGATTCTTCTCTATTTTGTTGTTATTTATTTCACATCCATCATGTTTCATATTGTGCTCAAGTAAAGCCAATGAGAAAGACATACAAATAGAGAAAATATTGCATAGGGAAAAGAAAATAATTGGTTTGAATTCTTGTTTTGTCACTACTTTTATGACTTTTGAGAGTTCACTTAAACTTTCTGTGTCTCAATTTCCTCATCTATGATGATTTATAGGAATTTGAAGAAATGACCTCTAAGGTTCCTTATGACTCTAAATTTATGACATTACAACCTGTTTCTACTATTTAGCAAAAGACATCTTGTCTGTTAAAGCAACATCTATGGGTTCCCATCCTCTCTATATTTCTGAGCTGCCACATGCCTTTCCAAACTAGGAAGAAAAGTTGGCTAAATGCCAACCGCCTGTACTGAAGTCACATCATACTTCATACTATTCATCCAGATGAATGACAGATTTTCCCTTTCCATATGAATACATTCCCAAAAGGGAAGGTAATACTACAGGGATTCAAGGATTGGCTTGCCTTGGAGGCATTCCTTTTTAATGACAACAGTTCTCAGTTGTTGAAAGAATAGTTTGCCTCTTAAAACACTGACAAAAATTTTCCCTGTCATCTATTTTCTTGGCTAATGAAATAAGAATTTGTATATGTCTTTGAGTATGTAGGCATTATATTTACTAGAGGAGCCAATGTGCACCTCACTCTCTACTCAGGTATATTGATTTATTAACAATACTGTTTTAACCCTTTCCTCTTCTTATAGATTTATAGGAGTCATAATACCTAATTCTAATTCCTATATCTATTCAGCTCCATTTATGGAGAAAATGTCAAAAATAAATTGTGAACACACTAATAATGTATTCAGTTATTTTATTTCCTAGCACTTTAATGCTCTCTCTCTTAATTTCTACCACCAGTTTCAGAAAACCTAAGTCCTCATGCTACCCATGTTATTTGCCTGCAACCTATGTTCTGCTAACACATTCAGACATTTTATGCATATCGTAAAAAATGCTCCCTTTGCCTTCCTAAAAATCCCTGCTCCCTTAATAGGACTCATTTGAAGTGTTTAACTCCTCCAGGAATATTTCTATTTTAAAAGAGGATGCATGGAAAGGTATTGACATAACCAAAAGTTACAATGTTCTAATACAAAAACAAACGAACAAACATCAGAAGCAGCAAAACATGGTGGAATTGGCTCTGGATTTGGAACTCTTTGGTTTAAATCGTATTTCAAATACTTACTAGCTGTATCATCCTAGGCAAATCACTCAAATCCTTTAGGGTTCAGTTTTCTCATATGGGAAATGAAGGGATTGGACTTGTGATTACATATCTCTTGTAAGTCTAAATTTTTGATTTAATGAATTTTGGATGGCATTGAAGTTTGATGGGAAGATATCAGATATTGAGGAACTTCCTCATACCCTTAAAATGTTGTGATATTTGGCATCAGAGTAAATTTATTCCTAGCAAAGAATATGATGCTGTCAAGAGAACCAACAAAGTTTATATGAATATTCTGTCAGATTAATTTTTTTAATCATTTGATCATCTGGGGCTAACATTCTCTAGAGATACTTAAGTCTATCAGATGCTCCTTGTTCTTTTTGTATGTGAATAAGTGTGTGTGTGTGTGTGTGTGTGTGTGTGTGTGTGTATGCTTATACAATGAACTTATTACATTAAGTTCCAGAATGTGACAATGCCTTCTCAGTGTGATATTTTACAAGTCAAAAGAGAGCAACTTAACAATTCATATAGAAAAAACAAAACGCACACAGAAGATTACAGCGCCCCTTTTGCACTGGCTTTGCTATGCATTTGGATATGCTGCCTCAGTGAGCTGACCCATTCAAATTTTTGATATATCTTCTCTTCCTTTCTCACCTCGCTACACTACTTTGAAATATTTCCGACTTTTCTACCATGCCTCAGGAATCTCATTATTGGCAAAACATCATCCTGCAAGAGCCTATCAAGCTTGGCACTCCACCTCATCGCCACCCTCTGTCTTTTTGATTGTAGAGTGGAGCCATGAATACTAATACTTCAATTTAAGGAGAGAGCTCAGATTAGAAAGCTTCTCATTTTTGACCTGGATGTACAACTTTGGAATTTTTTGTATTTGTGCACCTAGTACTTAGCACAGTAAGTAACCCCAGCACTTAACACAGTGTCTGGCACATAGAGACTTAAAATAAGTTTATTGACTATTATTTAGTCATATACTAAACATGATTCTGAACAAGTCATTTAATCCCTCAATTCTAAGCAAGATTTAACCTACATGTTTCAGACACTGTTGATTTGCATCGGCAGATTCATTTGAATTGGTTGTTCTTTGTAACACTGAAATCATAGTTACATTTCATTATTCACTTGCATATGTATATACATATGCATGACATACATATATTGGATGTCAAAGTATTTACTGAGAGAGTATTTTATTTGCTTTGCTTGATGATAGTTGTTACAAGATCTTTTAATAGGGAAGGAGAAAATATTTTGGCAGAGAATGGGGAGTACTGATATTCATGCATAAAAATGAGAAGAAAAGAAAGCAAGGGATATCAATGAAATACAGTAAAAAAATATAAAAGCCAGAGGAAGAAAGTTCAGAAGGGGACACAGATAATAAAGGATAATATTTGTACTTCCATGTTAAAATTGGTGCCTAATTAACAAAAAAATACTTGTAAGCTGTACATAGCAAATTCACAGCTTCATAGGTAATTCTCTTTTTTCCCCTTTCTTTTGTATATTGAAATGTTGGTTTGCTGATGCATTTCAAGTTAACAATAAAATGTTTATGTAAATTTTTAAAAGAATAGAATGATTTCATAATAGATGCAATCACGGAGATTATGAAATAATTTTTATTGTTATCAGTAGCGAGTGGAAGATAAAATAATAAAACATTCCTATCAAATATGCTAGCTGTTGTTATGGAATATATCCTGTGAGGGGTCCCAATGGGAAAGGGATTCTCTATGTCTTCGAACTGCAAGACAAGTACACTTTCCATTCTACAAATGCTGACAGAGAAAGATCAGAAGCAGTCATCTCTTATTTTGATTCTATCTCATTCTATCAAGGAAAATGAGTTTCCAACTTTACAGGGTAGAGCAATCATGGGCAAAAGTCAGATGATAAGCTCAAGATAGGTAAAGCAACATATAAAGAATACAATTCCCAGAAATAAGTTCAATTCTTCAAAACACTTAAACTCCAAATTATTAGTATTAATAGCATGCAGTATTGAAACCACTGTCAGCAACTTTTAAGGAACCATATGTAAAGGATAAATAAATAGAATTATGTTGGTATTGGAATTTTTCCTAATGCATAAAGTTTTAGAATTCTTAGCTTTCATTTTTTTTCCAGGCTCTGGTCAGTTGCAAATGAATGCTCCAAATAGTTAGTGTTCTCTTTTGCAAAAAATATTGTATTAATTTAATTCTTAAAGTGTTCTGCCTCCATGGAAGAATGAAAATGCCTTTGAAAGCAAAGTTTTTTTCCATTTAATTATTGTATGCCTACTGTTGATCACAATGCTTTGCATATTTTAACTACATTATTTTTGTTTATGATATTGAATTGTATGATTTTGTTTTTGTTTTTGTTTTTGTTTGTTTTTATATTTTTAAACCCTTAACTTCTGTGTATTGGTTCCTTGCTGGAAGAGTGGTAAGGGTAGGCAATGGAGGTCAAGTGACTTGCCCAAGGTCACACAGCTGGGAAGTGTCTGAGGCCAGATTTGAACCTAGCACCTCCCGTCTCTAGGCCTGGCTCTCAATCCACTGAGCTACCCAGCTGCCCTCAAATTGTATGATTTTTTTAAAGGAGCAAGAAGACAGAATCCCTGAAACTACAGGCCAGTGGACTTGATTTGAACTTTTGATAAAAATGTAGACCCATTTATGAAGCAGATATTCTGTGGACACTTAGAGGAAAGAAGAGAGAGGAAACTATATGATGTCATAAGACATATTTCTTTTTTCCGCAAATCTTCAGCATCTATTTCTTTCTTTCTTTCTTTGAGCTGGGCAATTTTATTTAATTAATTAATTTAGAATATTTTCTCATAGTTACAAGATTCATGTTCTTTCCCTCCCCTCCCCACAAACCTCTCCCATAGCCAAAGTGCAATTCCGCTGGATTTTACGTCTCATTGAACAAGACTTTTTTCCATATTATTGAAATTTGCACTAGAGTGATTGTTCAGAGTCAATATCCCCAATAATATCCCCATCAGCCCATGAGATCAAGCAGTTGTTTTTCTTCTGTGTTTCCACTTCTGTAGTTCTTCCTCTGAATGTGAATAGCGTTCTTTCTCATAAGTCCTTCAGAATTGTACTGGAACATAGCATTGCTGTTAGTAAACAAATTCATTATGTTCGATTATACAACAGTGTATTGGTCTCTGTGTATACTCTTCTCCTGGTTCTGCTCCTTTTGCTCTGCATCAATTCCTAGAGGTCATTCCAGTTCACATGGAATTCCTCCAGTTCATTATTCCTTTGAGCACAATAGTATTCCATTGCCAAAAGATACCACAATTTGTTCAGCCATTACCCAATTGAAGGGCAGCCCCTCATTTTTCAATTCTTTGCCACCACAAAGAGCATGGCTATAAATATTTTTGTACAAGTCTTTTTCCTTATTATCTCTTTGGGGTATAAACCCAGCAGTGGTATGGCTAGATCAAGGGGCAAGCAGTCTTTTAGTGCCCTTTGGGCAGAGTTCAAATTGCCATCCAGATAGGTTGGATCAATTCACAACTCCACCAGCAATTTAATGTCCCAATTTTGCCACATCACTTCCAACATTCATTACTCTCCCCTGCTGTCATTTTAGCCAATATGCTAGGTGTGAGGTGGTACCTCAGAGTTGTTGTTATTTGCATTTCTCTAATTATGAGATTTAGAACACTTTTTCATGTGTTTGTTGATAGTTTTGATTTCTTTATTTGAAAATTGCCTATTCATGTCCCTTGCCCATTTATCAATTGGGGATTGCCTTGATTTTCTTTTGTACAATTGATTTAGCTCCTTATATAAGTAATAAAGGTGATAATGGGCATGCTTGTTTCACTCTTTATCTTATTGGGAATGCTTTTAATTTATCCCCATTGCAGATGCTGCTTGTTATAAGACATATTTCTAATAATATAAACAACAAAAACAAGGCCCATATGTGAAAAGTTATGTATTTGTTAAATATATTCTTTTAAAAATATATTTTGGAGAAGTTATTTGCAAATCTTATCTTAGAAGGAAATATCATCTATAAACTGAATGTAGGCATTAATTTATGAAATTTTTTATTGAGCATCTACACATCAACATTGAATTATTCAATTATGCTCTCTTCTTTACATAAAATATCATCACTTTTTACATTTGCTAGAAAAGAAACAACCTAATAGGAGGTTTAGTTTATAGAATTGTGGAATGGTTTAGATAACTTTGTAGAATCGTATGAATCTTCATAATAGCAATCCAGTGTGAAGAGCAATTTGTTCCTTTTTAAAATGGGGATTGAGGGTAGAAAGATGTCTCTAGAGATTAGATCTGATAAAGCATCACCAAAATATTGTGGACACTAATAGTCATCATTTTAAATCTGTTTTCTGAAGCCTCATCTCTTATTAGTCCTTTTCTTTATAAAATCAACAAGTAAAGTTACTTGGAAGGAGAATTTTAGTTTAAGTGTGATGATACTCAAATTTGGTCATACAAGCAACAGAGTTAACATATGACTGTGGGAAACTCGCTTGACCACTTTCAGCCTTGGTTTTCATATCTTTATTTGAGACAATAACATTTTCTTTGAATATCAAGTAAGATAGTATATGTTGCAGGCATAGTATCTTCTACTCATCTACTTTCCTCATTTCTCCCCTTTCCAATTCATTACACAGATTACTGCTAGATTTATCTTTGTAGGATCATCACACAAATCATGTTGCTTATACTATTTTTTATACTTTTTTTCAACTACATGCAGAAACAACTTATTTGAAAATTGTTTTTTGATGTTTGCTTATTCAGATTCTCTCTCCTTTGCCTTCTCCACCAAAGTGGTAAATGGTCTACTATAGGTTACACTTTCATGCAATGTATATTTCCTGATTTTTCATGTCATAACAGAAAACACATTTCACATAGAATAAAAAAATGAAGGGAATATAATGGAAGATGGTATGTTTTGGTATGCATTCAGACTTCAACAGTTCCTTTGACTGTGGGTAGAATTTTTTGTCACCAGTCCCTTTTGGATATCTTGGAGATTTGCTTTACTTAGAATAGTTTTATACTTCATTGTTGATCATCATATAGTATTTTTTGTCACTGTATACAATATTCTTTTGGTTGTGCTCATTTCACTTTCCATGTTTTTCTGAGTACATCCTGTTTTCATTTCTTCTGGTGCACCTATATACCAGTACTTGTTCAGCCATTCTCCAATTCTTGGACATATGCTCTGTTTCCAATTCTTTGCCATTACAAAAATGTGCTGCTAAAAGTACTTTTGAATAGGTAAATTCTTTCCCCATATATATATATGATTTCTTTGGGATACAGATCCAGAAGTGGTATTGCTGGGTTTAAGGGTATGCATAGTTTTATGGCCCTTTGGGCATGGTTCCATATTGTTCTCCAGAATAGTTGTGTAAGTTTACAGTTCCATCAGTAGTATAATAGTGTCCTAATTTTCCCACATCCCTTCCAACATTTATCATTTTCCTTTTTTGTTTATATTAGCCAATCTGATAGATGTTAAGTGGTATCTCGGACTCATTTTAATTTGCATTTCTTTAATCTGTAGTTATTTGGAGAATTTTTATATGATTATAGTTTTAATTTCTTTCTCTGAGAAGTGCCTGTTCATATATTTTGACTGTATATCAATTGGGAAATATTGTTTATACAATTTTTAAAAATTACATAGTTCTCCATTGTGAACTAAATAGAACCAACCTCTTAGTCTGGAATTTAAACTGCCTCTTGAAATGAATTACATACGATGACTTTAGAAATATTTTTCTCTACTAAGCTTTGACTACTCCATACTCCAGCTAAACTACGATTGATGTGTACTGTGAACACAACTGGAGCTTTCTTATTGCTAAGATTTTATTTTTATAATTTTGGAAGGGGTGCAAATGGTGTTCAGGGAAGACTAGTATCTTTGGTATGAAGGCTTGCCAAACCATTATATGGGCTGCTTTCCTCCTTTGGTGTCCACTTCCTACCCAGCCCTCATCTGTGGCTTCAAGAAGCTATGTCGTGCAGAGGCCACAGTTAGGTAAACCATCTTGACTGGTGGGCTAAACCAGTTTTAGGATAAGTGAAAGTCCTCAAACCTGTAGGTGAAGTTAGGGAGATGCCTACTTCATGCTTGTGAAGATTCCCAAAGGAGAACAACTTATTCCAATAGTCATGAAGACAGTAGAAACAGTTGCAGTGAGGTAATTAGTTTGGTTAGCCATTAAAGAAGACAAGGTCATCCACTGCATTCTAAGCCATCATTCATTTAGACTTTTGCCTTGTCACTGGACCTTGATGACTCTGGAAGAGAAAGGGAGACTAAGGAATTAATGAAAATTTCCTCACTTAACTCCAATTCAGGCACAAGTCAAGACATCAATATTACTCCATGATGTCATTGGTCTTTAAAAAAAAAAAAACAAAGGATGAACAATAATAGCTTTCTCACAATTTTTGTTTTCCCTCTTCTTGTCCCTGTTCCCCCTTAAAATTAGTCTATTTAGGTTGGGGATATAGAATCTAAACAATTACCCTAGTGCAAATGTTAATAATATGGAAATAGGTCTAGATCAATGACACATGTAAAACCCAGTGGAATTGCTCATTGGCTATGGGAGCGGAGTTGGAGGAGGGGGAGAAAGAACATAAATCATGTAACCATGAAAAAATATTCTTAATTAATCAATTAATTAAATTAATCAATTAAAAATTAATCTATTTAGTTCTTCCATAGTCTTAAGGATACAACTTAAAATGGACTTTTTCCATAAAGCATTACTTAGCCCTTCCTTCCCAACCTTCTTGATTCTTTCTGTCTGTCTCTGCCTGTGTCTGTCTGTCTGTCTTTGTCTCTGTCTCTCTCCAGAAGTCTCAAGTAATAATTACACATTCTTTATATTACTCTTAAGGAATTTTTACATTTTAAATTTTAATTGTATTCATTTGATCACATACCATATATCCCCCACTAGACTGGAAACTCTACAGTCTACTGGAACAGAAATAATGTCAATTTTTCTTATTACTACAGTGTCATTTAGAGATATTTTTGACAGGAAACCCAAAATAAAAATGAAAACATATTGTTACACAATAGCCCTAATCTAGAACTTCCTGATTAAAAAAATTATATATATATATCTTCTCTTCTCTCCTCTTCTTTTCTCTACTCCCATCCTCTCCTCTGTCTTTCTCTCCTCTTTTCTTATTTCCTATCATCTTCTCTTTTTTATTCTTTCCTTTCTTTCAAAAGAGTCAAATATAGCTCTTCTAGTTCTTTAGTAATAGAAGTTACTCACACGTGATACAGGATACACTAATGACCCAGAGTCTCTAATAGTCACCCTGCCAATGAAAGTCTCATTCCATATTCAAGCCTCCAGAAAATGTCCCTGAAAAATGTTAGTTTCCTATATAATGAGGGAATGGGATAAATATTTATATGGTGTCCAATATTTTCCAGATATTTTGTTAAGTGCCTTTTAAAACATTATCCCATTTTGTCCTATAGAATGATTCATCCTACCAGTGTATACTTGGTAAAGAAATTCCCAATAGATTGTTATATTTTCTCAGAGTCAGAATCCTGAGCCACTTATTATTTGTAAACTTCTCCTACTTCTCCAACATAACTGGAGAACTCTGAGCCAACCCCATGGTGTATTAATATATATGACATAGTTACCCAAGCCAGGACTATCCAGAACTGCCCTACTACTGGCATTTTATTCTAGAGATGGATATTGGGAGCAAGTTCAGCTGATAAAATTTGAATTAATGGAAATCTTTGGCTATGTCTGATTTCATAAAACCTGCTCCCAACATTCAACACAGATTGAATTTCATAATGGAATATAATTCCTTGATCTAGAACCAACAAATAATATAGATCCAAATGAATCGATGAACATCTATACATCTTTACATATCACAAATGATAACAAGGAAGATGGGAAAATGACGTCAACTTCTATTATTACCAGTATCAAATACCTCTCATTTACAACTGTCCTTACTTAAGTCATGCATATATCCTATTAACTTCCACTGTATAATATATTGTCACTTGAATATACTCTATACCAGTGATGGCAAACTATTCCCCATGGGCCAGATCAAAGCTGTAGCTTGCCCATCACTGCCTTAATCAATTCCCTAATCATTACATGTGGATGTGGGGGAGTAGTGATTAGGGAATTGCTTGAGGCAGTGATCAGTAAACTACAGCCTGGATCTGGCCCATGGGGAATAGTTTGCCCATCACTGCTCTATACAATCAAATATTGATTGATTTCTTAATCCATTTTGCTAATGTCTTGAATGCCTAAATTATCTGGAAAAATGCTATTATAATCAGCTGTTCCCCATATCTGCTGAACCCACGGTATAAAGAATGAGAGAGAGAATTCTTCCTTGCAACATGTATTATAAATGTAACTTCATCATCTCTCCCAGATTAAGAGCACCCTGACCTCCTAAAAGAAGGCATATCCCTCCCTTTCCCATTTACACAGTTGCCTAATGCAAATAAACTTCCAAGTTTAAGAGGTCTCTTACTAACCCCAAATCCCCCTCAGCAACTGACTCATGGTCCTTTCATAGGAAGAACCAGGTAGAAAGAAAGCATATATGATAAAGGGTTAAATGTGAAAGACAGTGATCAAAAAGGTAAAATTATCCAGTAGTTATAAAATTAGCAATCAATCCAAAGCAAAAGACAGGGGCATTTTTAATGTTTAAAGAATCCTAAAACTAGATAAACTGTTCCCAATATTTGAAGCCATTAATATTTATAAAAATTATTTCCAAACTTAACTAGCAGTTTCTGCCCAAATGGCTACAGCAGACTGAGACCAGTATGAAAACATGACTTTATGAACAATAAGACATATTAAATTAATAAGACGGAAGGCATGCATCTTGAATAATGTAAATTTCTGAGTCCATACTTCCCCCACCTACAAAATGGGGAAACTCGGACTCAGGGAATTTGCAGTATTCTTTCTTTTCTGCACTTTGAGAAACTATGGAACATTGATGCAATTTTTAAGATGAACTCCTTTTTAGATTTCTCTACTTTGCATAAATGCGACAATGGATCTATGTATCTTGATATGAAGGATTTTTGATATTCCATTCTGGGCACTAAAATAATTTGAATCACATCCCCAGAACAGTTTTACACTATCCAGGTTCATGACCTCAAGTTAAATAAAAGGGAATGATAGAACTGCAAACAAATAAACTGCCTTAACAGATTCAGTGAGCATGTTCTCACATTCAGGTAGACATTTCACCATGTCTTCCAATCAGAAAGGCACTATTTCCAGAGGAACTGAAAAAGATGCTAGGGGCAGTGGCAGACATGATCAATGTGTTCTTTTTGTTTTATAATATCCCTTCATAAAAATTGTCCCAGTGTCCATCTAAAGTATGTAGGTAAAAATTGATATCTGGGGAAATGGTAGGGGCTCATTTGATGCAGCAATGCAGAGAATTCATGTTAATATAAAAACATTCAATTTGGTTCATTCTCTTGAGAAAGAGATAAGGGTTGTAGAGAAATGGGGTTGAGATTTAAATTATATGATATCTGCTTTGTTACTTTTTAACAATGAAATACAGAGTAAATGTAGTTTTCTTTTTTTAATATATTGCACTGGCAAAGATAAAAATTAAAACAAGCAAAGCAGCAATAGTTTAATGCTTAGTTGCTGTTTTATAGAGGATAAAGTTACCAAAGAACAATTCCATTCCATTCCACTAATAATTTATTATGTAGTAACATGGTAAGTTGGTGATTAGTAAATGATATGAACTGTATTTTCTTACTTGCATATCTATGATGAATCAATGTATTTAATTTTGCTATCTTGTAAGCTAACAATTTGCCTTGGAAAACACTGAAATTAATTAACGTAACTCATATCTGTATCATACCTTACGATTTACAGAGAACTTTCCTTATAAAAATAATTCGTACATTGATGTTTTCTGTTTTTGTTATTGTTGTTTTTTATTCCCCTGTTCAGATTTGTGATTTCTTCAGTTTGGGGAAACAGTATGGAAACACTTTTCACCCAGCAGATCATCAAATTTATGTGATTTATAATTATACATCTCTTAGAATTCACAAAGTACAATGTCCAATATTCTATAACCCTTCTCATTGTCTTAATATTATGGGATAAAATTTATCACTCATATCTGCCATCTACTTCCATTAATTCTCATGACATGATCAGGCTGCCTTTTTTCCTATTTATGCATATCCTCCAGCATATATTAAATGCTATTTCTGACCTCCTGCTTTCCACCCTTTCATTCTCCTTTGGATTATTTGCCATTCTGCATTCTGCATGGCCTTGTTCATGACTTGCATATATGTGTGTATATATGTCTATATACACACAAACATACATATGATACATAATAAATTATAGTTCTTTTACTGAGTATAAAGCATATATCATATATACAATAAAATATATATAGTGCATATGTATATAGTTATACACACACACACACACACACACACACACACACACACCCAGAGATACACACCAAGGAAGCTGCTATTGATATGTGTGTTCCTTAGATCCAATAATGATGTCACATTAACTATATCCCAGTTCTAACATGCAGCAATTTACCCACTGATATCAATAACAATTTGAATAGATATTAGTCATACATACATCTGGAGAAAAATAAATTGATAATGCCTATAAAGCATTAAATAGCAAAGTAGTACAGAAGATTGGCTCTCAAGTCAGAAAAGCTCAGTTCAAATCCTTTACCTCTTGTGTGATCTTGGGCATAGCACATAAACTTCCTTAACCATGAGTTTACATAATAAGTAGGTAGGGCTAGATAGTTACTGAAGTACTTTGCATATCTGGATCTCTGATCCTGTAAATAGCTAGACTAACAAGACATTGATATACATATCCTAGACAGTGCTACATAATGAGATAGATCCAAAAATCAAGAGAAGGAAGACCATCGGATTAAAGGAACAAAAAGCCTGGGCTGAACCCCATTTCATCAACCTCACAACACACATTAATCATATGTAATATTTAAATATTGTGTAATATAGGAAAGATTTTAACTTGTTATATTTTGTCCCAGCAGACAGAATAAAATAGGGTTAATGGGTAAAAATCCTAGTCATATAGATTTTGACTTAGTGAGGAAAAAATAGTTTTCTTAATTATTTTAATGTCCAAAAATGTAATAGTTTGATTTGGCAGGTAGTCAGTTTCCTATCACTGAATTAAATGGGTACTAAGTAACCATTTTAACACTCTCAGTTTTCATTCTCTCCAAAAATAAAGCATATTAAAGGAAGACTCTATAGATGATATGTTCTGACTCTCCCTCAATACTCTGAGAGTAATTTCAGGGGCTGTCTTCATGGACCAAGAAATCCTATCCCATGTTATGCTATGAATGGTTTTGCTAATAAACATATAGAAAGCAGAAGACTAAAGTTTTTATCAGTGTCAACACAAACACTTCAATTTGATTAAATTTGAATCAGTAGTTTTCTTCATCCTAATGATTAGGTGTTTAATATTACATCATATGCATCATTGGAATAGGGTATTAATGTTGATGAACCACTCTTTGGAAAGAAATTATAAACATACAAATTCCTTCTTTGTTAGACTTTGAGAAGGCAGAGATTGCCTAAGTTTGGGCTCAAAACATTCCATGTATCCTAAAAGGACAAAAAACACAATCAACCAAAAAAAATGAAATTGCATTGGCTTAAAGTAATACTACCAATAATTCATTCTTAAATGGACTTTTATAAAAGTTAAAAAATACGTGATGAAAAAATCAGTGACTAAATTAATTTTAAATATTCCCTTCCCCCCATGTAGTCATAAACTTGAAAGTTTTGGATTAGGGCATGAAAACCAAGCATACAATCAGATTGATCAGTTTGGCCTCCAAAGTGAACTAGACCTACTTTATTTTTCTCTTCATAATCTCTTTCCAGTGAAAAAATCATTTTCCAGGAAATTTTGCACATGAAAACGTATAATGGGACAAATTGCCTTATAGGCCTTTGCAGAGATTTTCTTTCTCCACAAAGAACCATCATCCAAAATTTTCTTCTTTTGCCTCAATCCACTCTGGAGAACTCTATATAAAAGACATTTGTTTAATAAACTCTGCATTATGTTTTGAGCTATTTGGATAATAGGTACTATATAAATCTAATAAGCAAATTGCGAATGTTAGAAAATATTAAATGGGAGCATAGGAAAATGAAGTTTTATTATATTGTGTTTTGGGTTCTGACAGCATTCATAAACCATAGCATGTTGAGATTGAATTCACTTGCAATAGTTCATTAGCTCACCACATGTTTTAGCCATGATAATACTCCTTTAAAAATTGCCCTTAGAAATATATTCTTTATCTACAATATATGATCCTAAGCTCTTCCCCCAAATGTTTTCATTTTTAATAATTCAATAGTCTTTGAAAATGAAGATAAGGATTATTTGTATTATCTGTATATGAATGTATATTATCCGGGCACCTACAATGATATTTCAATTCCTTACCACTATTGTATTTAAATGATAAATTATTCCACCACATTTGTATGTTCTGGTAATGAAAGTCAGAGCAAAAAGCAGAAGCAGGAGGTAGAGAGGCTGTGATGCCATAATTCTTAGGTGCTATTAGCAGTACACCATTGTTCAGGTGTGCTTTTTTATTGGATATTTAAACTAATATTAAATCTGACAGACAAACTGTGTGTTGTCGAAGGCACAGTTGCTGAAATTATATCTATCTTCATCAAGTACTGAGTGAAAGCTAAAAACATTTCCTAACTTCCTTTCCCACTTTTTCCTCTCATCTCATCCTTAGCCATCATCCTCTAGAAGAGTGGTTTCTAAACATTTTTTACATGTGTGCCTTTAGTAATTTTTAGCACATATTTCATACATATTAACATATATATATAATAGAGATTATATTATACTAATGTATTAGATTATAAAGCAACATGAAATTAAAAGAATGTGATAAAGATAAAAAAGCAATATAAATATTTTATTCATTAAATGTTTATAAATTTTATTTTGTTCTCAGTAATATTTAATGGAAGCAAAGTGATTGAATATTTTTGTTAATTTGGAAAATCTATATGATATAGTATTCAAAGGCATAGTTCAAATGTCATATTTATTTTAGTATTTGGCTAAAATGTGTTTGACATCTGAAATGAAAGACTTGCTAAGTCATGATACTTAATTTTGAATTCATTTGAAAGATTTTCTAAAAAAATTTAAGTAAGACATTTCCATCTTCTTTCATAATACTCAAATGCCACATGCTACTATTTCTTCCTTCTCTTCTTTCTGTCCCTAGCAACCCCCTTTATATGCACAAGATCCCATTTCTTCAGCAGATTAATCCCTTTATCATCTTTATCCTCTTAATTATTTTTAATTTCTCCTTTTATGAACTTCTCTAATGCCTAGGTAAATGATCATGCATTTTCCATCCTTGAAGAAAACCTCTTACTCCATCAATTTACTATTACTATCCTTTCATATTTCTTCTCCCTTGTGTGATGAAATGCCATCTGTAATTGATGTCTGTTATCCTTCCTCACATTCTTTTAACTGTCTATGGTGACTTCCAACTTCATCATTCCAACAAAAGTACTTTCATCAAAAGTATTAGTGACTTTCTAATTTCCAAATATAATGACAACTTCTCATTCTTCATCCTTCTTGTCCTCTTTGCAGGTTCTTTTTCCATGCCAATTGCTCTCTTCTCCTTGATATTCTCTTCTCTCTGCTTTTTCACAATATTTTTCTATCCTAGTTCTAATTCTCTCTGCATGACTACTCTTCTAAATCTCTTCATTTGATCATCATTCAGTTTGTGCCTACTAATCATGAATGTCCCTTATGGCTCTATTCTGGGCTTTTAAAAATTTTCTTCCTTAATGCTAGTGCTTTTCTGCTTCTGATCATCTCTAATATATTCAGGAAATGTCATTTTTGCACATAGTGATTTCTATTTTATTTCACTCCTCCCCTCCATTAAATTGTAAACTTCTTAAGAACTGGATCTGTATTTTATCTTTCTTTGTATCTTTAGCTCTAAACATAGCTGTCTGGCAACTAGTAGATACTTATTTGAGTACTTAATTACTGACATAAAATAAAGGTTTTATGTCAAAGATTTATTGAAAATAAACTTGATCAGTTGAGTGGAACCAGATTATTGTGGGTCTTAATTGCTAGGTAGAATGAAAAAAATACACATTTTGTTTTCTCAAAGAACTTAAATTGTACTTGGAGATATAATATGGGGCTAGTATATATGTATGTATACATATATAAATCAAAAACTTATAAAAGCTACCTATAAAAAGAGATAGTTTCATATAAGGTATTGTTATGATATGTCACTCTCTAAGTTTGTCCTACATCATACTTTGCAGGACATATGGGCATGGAGGTTAAAAGGTGTGGGGCAGAGCTCTCTCTTTCTCTCTTTCTCTCTCTTTCTCTCTCTCTCTCTCTCTGTGCCTGAGGGCTGTCACCTTTCTTCATTTTCCTTTTTTTTAATGTATCTCCGTATTTATTAAAATTACATTATTAAGTGCTACTAAGGGACTCCTGATTTGAAAGTAAATTTTATAATGGTGACCACTATATTTTATTAATATTACATTTAAAATTTTCACTTTTCATTTATTACAGCATAGCATATGAAGTAAACAAAGAAAAGCATCAGAGAATCTAAAAGCCAGAGATAAATGTAAAGAGAGAGTACCTTCCAAGCCCAGGAGGTATGCAAAGTCAGAGTAGGGAAGATGGTGGCTTAGACAGAGCAAATCTTAAAACCTCCACACCCTTACACACCTAGATAGAAAACAATGCACTTTGAGAAGAAAGAGGACCAAATCTAATAATAGGACAGAGCAGGAGGAACCCTACTACAGCATAACTACACCAAGAAAAAGGCTTCAATTCTTGAACTGTTGGGTCTGAGGGCATAGAAGGGGAATCCCAGGATCCCAGGACACCTCCCCCATGTGCTGTGCAGAGTCTCCAGCTACCAGGAAATCTCAGATTCTGTGGGCATACCAGTTGGGAGAGAGGGATTTGCTGGCACCGGACTTGGGGAGTTAAACACAGGCACTGGAGAGGTGACTGGAGGAGAAAACCAGAGAAACACAGCAAAAATGCTCAGAAGATGGTGGCTTAGAGAGAGCAAAACCCCAGACTGGAGACAACTTGACTTCCTCATACCGAGATAGAGAACACAAGGCTTCAAGAGGAAAGAAAACCAGATCAAACATAGCAGACAGCACAGCTCAGGGGGACCCCACTGCTGGAGAGCTCAGTTCAATGAAAACTCTCCTTCTTGTCCCCCCAGGTTTTTTTTTGTTTGTTTGTTTTTCCCTCCCCTGGAGGTTTTAGTCAATACAGGATTAATCCCAACAATTGGACAGACAAGAAGTCTTCAGAGGGCAGAGAAAGTAACTACAAACATCCATTGCCAGCTTTGGGAAGATCTTTCATCAAAGATCATTAAATACATCTGCTCAAACTAGCAGAACAAGGAAGGAATAAATATGAGTAAGCAATAGAAAAAGAGAAAAGAAATGACAATTGACAGCTTCTTTCAAGAAGTGAAAAGAGAGCAAATGAAATAGAAATAGAAGAAGAAGAAGTAGTTCCAGTGAACTGGACACAGGCTTTGAAATATGTCAAAATTCAATTATGTCAAGAATTTAAAATTCAATTAACTCAAGAACTTCAGGAACTCAAAAAGCAATCAAGAGAGGCTGAAGACAATGTGAAAAAGAAAATACACGAACTAAAACAAGAAAATAAAGTCTTAAAAGCCATAATTTGCCAGCTTGTAAATGAAAGAAAGAAGGCAAAAGATAATCCACAAAGAAAATCAGACCAGAAAGAGAAGGATGACCAAAAATCCAGGTATGAAATTCAGTCTTTAAAAACAGAACTCAACAACTAGAAGAAAATGACTTCACAAGGCAGCAAGAATATATTAAACAAAATAAAAAAAAAGAAAAATTTGAGAAGAATATGAAACACCTCATTGATTCAAACAAAGATCTGTAGAACAGAGCTAGAAGAGACAACTAAAGAATTATTGGTTTACCAAAACATCATGATAAAAGAAAAAGTTTAGATAGCATTTTACAAGAAATTATCAGAGAAAATTGCCCAGAAATTCTTGAACAAGAGGTAAAAGTGGAAATCGACAGAATCCACAGATCACCGCCTACATGTAATCCACGACTGACAACTTCCAGGAATATTATAGCCAAACTCAAAAACTACTAGACCAAGGAAAAAATATTAAAAGCTGCTAAAAAGAAGTCATTCAGATATCAGGGAAGCATAGATCTGGCTGCATCTACATTGAAGGACTGGAAGGCATGAAACACAATATTCCAGAAAGCAAGAGAACTGGGTCTACAACCAAGAATCAACTATCCAGCAAAACTAACTATATTATTGCAGGGGAAAGTATGGTCATTCAATAAAATTGAGGACTTACAAACATTCATCAAGAAAAAAACCGGTCTTAAATAAAAAGTTTGCTGTCGAAACTCAGAACTCAAGAGAATCAACATAAGGTAATTAAGAGAATGGGGGGAGGAGAAAAAATTCTTTTCTTTAAGGGAAATGAGAAGTTTAATCTATTTATATCCAAAGTAGAAAAGAAGGTATTGGCAAATGTTAAAAATTGTTATTACCAACAGGGTAGCTAGAAGAAGTTTACATAGAGGGAACAGGGACAAACTGTATAGAATGAAATGTCAAGTGATATATGTATGTATGTAGGTAGGTAGGTAGGTATCAATATATACAAAACTGGGAGGAAGAAGATAATAATAAGAAAAGTGGGAAAACAAAAAAAAGGAATAAATTTATATTCCATAAAGAAGCGCACGGGACCAACACTGAAAAATAACAATACACTGTAAGGGTAAAGAGGATAGAGAGGGGGAATATTCAATACTTAAGTGCATTGAAATCAACTTAAAGAGAGAAGAACAATCAGATCCATAGGGGCAGAGAATTGATTCACACCCTATAGAGAAGTAGAAGGGTAATAAATGGACTGGTGGGGAGGGAAGTAATACAAGGGAGGGAGAGGGCTTTGGGGGGAGTGTGGTGTGCCTTTAAAGAACAATAAGAGGGGAATAAGAAGAGAGGGGGGAGAAAGGGAAGTACAACAAGGGAGGGGATTATAGGAACTGATTAAAAACAAAACACTGATATAGAAGGAAAACGTGAAAAAAGAAAGGTCAGAACTAGGAAAGAGAATCAAAATGTCTGGGAATGTACAGTTGATAATTATAACTCTGAATGGGAATGGGATGAACTCACCCATAAAATGGAAGCAAATAGCAGAGTGAATTAGAAACCAAAATGCTACCATATTTTGTTCACAAGAAACACAGATGAGATAGACAGACAGACATAGAGTAAAAATGATAGGATGGAGCAAAATCTATTGAGCTTCGAATGAGAAAAAGAAGGCAGGGATGGCTATCTTGATCTCTGACAGAGCCAAAGTAAATATATAAGGTTAAAAGAGATAGGGAAGGTAACTACATCCTAATAAAAGGCAGTATAAACAATGAAGAAATATCAGTACTGTAAAAAAGATGGGCACCAGGGATGTTAAAATCTAATCTAAAATGGTTGTGGGTACACACACTGGACTGTAGGAGAGACAGGACCAGGATAGGGAGACCAGAGTACACAGCTAAGCTGCTCCTAACTGACAAGAATGGCTGATGGCCAACTATCAGCCAGCTCACCACTATGCCAGAGTCTTTGAAACCAGCAGGCAAGGTAAAAGGTTTTAACAGTTTTAATTATGTTTAACTAATTGAATGTGGGATAGGGAATTCTACACTAAAACCTAAAAGGGCAAAACCACAGGGCAAGGGGAGGGCTTGACTTCTCTAATACTAATTGACCTAGGCCAGGCTGGGCATAAAGGAGCTGTTCTGGAGTCTTTGGGGGGCTGCTTCAAACCTGGTTCCAGCCAGGTTTGACCAGCACAGCTAAAGGGCCTGTGGGTGGCTTTGAGGGTTTCTCATGGTGATCCACAGATGATCTCAGGATGCCAAAAGCCAAGGTGGTCCAAGGTATCCACGCAGAGAGAGTGTGCTTGAGATGCTGCCCACCAGATCCCAAACTCCTCCTCTACCTGGTGCTGCTCTGTAGGTCTTGTCCCCTTGCTAGATGCCACCACCACTCAGGATTCCAGGGAATCAGGATGTAGGTCTGAGATCTCCCAGGGCTAGCAACAGTTTGTGCCAACCACTAATGGAGTCTCTCTCAGGGCACAAGCCTGCACATTCATTCCATCTTGGAATGCTCCAGCCCTTCCTGTTAGGTCAACCTTAATACTTAATAAATTACTAACTAATCTTCCTCACAACAGTTCTCAATATGTATGCACCAAACGGTATAGCTTCCAAATGTCTAAAGGAGAAGCTAGTGGAGCTCAAGGAGGAAATAGAAAGCAAAACCATACTAGTGGGGGGACCTCAACCTTCCCCTATCAGATCTAGATAAATCAAAACAAAAAATAAATAAGAAAGAGATAAGAGAGGTGAATGAAACCCTAGAAAAATTAGAGTTAATAGATAGATGGAGAAAAATAAATAGGGACAAAAAGGAATACACCTTCTTTTCAGCAGTACATGGAACATTCACAAAGATAGGCCATGTAATAGGGCATAGAAACATGGCAAACAAATGCAAAAAAGCATAAATAATAAATGTAATGTTCTCTGATAATAATGCAATAAAAATAGTTATTAGTAAGAATAAATGGAGTGGCAAACCAAAAAGTAATTGGAAATTAAATAATTTGATTCTCCAAAATAATTCAGTAAAAGAAGAAATCACAGAAACAATAATTTCATTGAAGACAAAGACAATGATGAGACATCTTATCCAAACCTATGGGATGCAGCCAAAGCAGTTCTAAGGGGAAAGTTTATATCACTGAGTGCATATCTTAACAAATTAGGGAGGACAGAGGTTAATGAATTGGGCATGCAACTTAAAAAACTAGAAAATGAACAAATTAAAATCCTCAGGAGAAAACTAAATTAGAAATACTAAAAACCAAAGGAGAAATTAATAAAATCAATGTAAAAGAACTTTTGAATTAATAAATAAGACTTGAAGCTGGTATTTTGAAAAAACAGATAAAATAGACAAAGTGGTGGTAAATCTAATTAAAAAAAGGAAAGAAGAAAACCAAATTAATAGTATCAAAGATGAAAAAGGAGACTTCACCTCTAATGAAGTGGAAATTAAGGCAATCATTAAAAACTATTTTGCCCAAATATATGGCAATAAATTTAGCAACCTAGGTGATATGGATAAATATTTACAAAAATATAAATTGCCTAGATTAACAGCAGAAGAAATAGAATACTTAAATAATCCAATATCAGGAAAAGAAATTGAACAAGCCATCAAAGAACTCCCTAAGAAAAAATCGCCAGGGCCTGATGGATTCACAAGTGAATTCTATCAAACATTCAAAGAACAATTAATCCCAATACTATACAAATTATTTGATATAATAAGCAAAAAAGGAGTCTTTCCAAATTCCTTTTATGAAACAAATATGGTACTGATTCCAAAGCCAGGTAGATAAAAAACAGAGAATGAAAATTATAGACAAATCTCCTTAATGAACATAGAAGCAAAAATCTTAACTAGAATACTAGGAAAAAGACTCCAGAAAGTGATCAAGAGGGTTATCCATCATGCTCAGGTGGGATTTACACCAGGAATGCAAGGATGGTTCAACATTAGGAAAACCAACCATAATTGACCATATCAACAATCTAACAAACAAAAATCACATGATTATCTCAATAGATGCTGAAAAAGCTTTTGACAAAATACAGCACCCATTCCTTTTGAAAACGCTGGAAAGTATAAGAATAGAAGGACCTATCCTAAAAATAATAAACTATATATCTTAAACCATCAACAAGCAAGGGGGGTCAAGGGTAAAGTAAAAACATGAATTATATAACCATGGAAAATTTTTCTAAAAATAAAAAAAATTAATAAAAAAATAAGCGTAGGGAGATGGCATGGGTCATATAAGGAAGACCAAGTAGGCCAGTTTGATTGTTATATAAAGAACATGAATGGAGAGTAATGTGAAAGAAGACTAGAAGTTTGCCTGGAACTGGACTATGAAGGACTACATCTCTATCTCTATCTATTTATCTATCTGTCTGTCTACCTATATTTTAAGAACTGGTTAAATTAAACAAGCAATGTATTTGGGGTGCTACAAATAAATTACTACTCTTTAACAAAGGGACCTACTATTTGTGTTATGTTTCATGCTTTCTTAAAATGTGGTCTCTGTTCAGTATAGAGACACATCAATATTAAAGCTAAGGGTTAAGTTAGTAGACTGAATTCATGGAAAGTTTAACAGCTTTGGCTGAGGCATATGAGGGCTAAAACATATTTGTTATTTGTACTAAGATTCATGGTCAAAGAGCATGAATTTGCTAATGTGTTCCCAATATCTAATAACTAATTTTGTTTTCTTCATTTCTTATCATTATGTGATGCACCAGGAACTAACCATCTAGCACACACATACTACATATATATGTGTGTGTGTATAGATATTTAGGCCTATACTCTCATATGTATATTAATATCTATATTATGATACACACAGAAGATGAAAACAAGATATGATAGCATTAGCATTATGACATCTTTCATGCCATAGTTCTATCAAAATGTTATATCAGCTAAATCTCATAAAAAGCTGAGTGTAGTGAAAGAAACTAAGGACACTGAAAATGGTTGCTGTTGTCAGTTGAATTGGACAAAAGAGGATGATCCAACAAAGAAAAGAATACTTGCTTTGGCTAGATCAGAAGATCATAACTGACAGCAAAACAGAGTTAGTATTACCCATTTTTCCTCTTTTATTTTCCCTGTTACAAAAAAAATGATCTTTTTATGCATCAGAACTGACAAGACAAAAATAGCTTATAAGGACTTGATACACAAATTAAGAAAGGTGATAATAATAGAGGAGCTACTCATGAATTCCAATCATATGTCTCTGATGGTAAAAAGTCCATATATGCTAAAAATACTAGCAATTTTGATAGTTTAGCCATTTTTAATAATAACAGAAATCATGGTGAATAGGAGAAATACAATAGGACAAAGATTGTAGAGCAAAAACAAAATTAAAAGAAAGAGAACAAAGTCTTCAAAAGGAAAGATTACTGTAACTTGTATTTCTGGGAGAATTTTTAAATGAATTATTTTTTTAAAATAATGAACATCTAGAAACCAAACTGTCATTATAAATAATGATCATCACTTTTTGATTTTTTGAAGAAAATATCATGGCAGACTAAACTTAATAACCTTTCTGATAGGGTTAGTAGACGAGTGGCTCAGTGGGGAAGTGTAGATATAGTTTACTTTGACTATATGGAATCACTAGCTATTTTTATTTAATACTTTTTTTTTGCAAAAGAGGAAGAGATGCCTACTTGATAATATAGTAAGATGATTTCTGAACTGGTATGAGAGAGTAAAATAGTAGTGGTTTTGATGTCAGTTTGGAAGGAGCTGTCCAGTCAAATTATCCAGGGATGTGCTTTTATTATCCTACTTAAAATCTTTTGATGACTGTGATAAAGTTATTGTTGATATGCTCTTTAAATTTTACTATGATATGACTCTGGAAAGGATAGATAATCTACTGGATGATGGAGTCAAAATCCCAAAAGATCCTGACTAGATAAAGCACCAGATTTAATTAATAAAATACAATTCACTAGGACACAAATATATTTGGATTAAAAAAAGATCAACTCCTGTAAGGATGGGATTTGTGCAAGGGGGACGGGACGAAAGGAGCCAGAGAAGGAGTTGCTAACAGTTACTGACAGTTGAGAGACCAGAGAGGATTCTGTGAAATTCTCTGGAAGAAGAAGGGGGAGGAGAGGAGGCAGCCTCTCTCTGGCTCCTTTTGTACCATCCCCCTTGCACAAATCACATCCTTACATTCCCCAAATACAGTATAGGGAAGGCATGATGAGGAAGTAATTTTTTCTCAGTAAATTCATATATTTTAGTAGAAAATAATCTCAAAATGAATCAGTAGTATGTGGCGAAGAAAGGAAATTCTATTTTTTACTGCATGAAGAAACATTGATTCAAGGATAAAAGAGGATATGTTCCTTCTGTATTCTTCCTTAAAGAATGCACATTTAGGGACTATGTGGCTAGATGGCTCAGTGGATGGAAATCAAGAGCTGGAGAAAGGAGATTATGGATTTAAATCTAGCCTCAGACAATTCCTAGCTATGTGACCCTGGGCAATTTACTGAACCCCAGTTTCCTAGCCCTTACTGCTCTTCTGCCTTGGAGAAAGAAAGAAGGAAAGAAGGAAAGAAGGAAAGAAGGAGAAAAAGGAGAAAAAGGAGAAAAAGGAGAAAAAGGAGAAAAAGGAGAAAAAGGAGAAAAAGGAGAAAAAGGAAAAA
>NC_058131.1:493870743-493885033 GCF_016433145.1 Gracilinanus agilis
ATATATATATATATATATATATATATATAATATAGAGACACATATATATGCTATTCAAAACTGATGACTCACTATATTTATGGGGCATTTTTTCCCAGTGTAAAATGACTTCTCAGTGTTCTAAAATCTTTCTGTACAATTTCTTGTTAGCATCTTAGGCCAACTTAATTAACTCTGAGAGTTCTTATTACTTTAGATAAATCCAAAGGCATGTCCACAGAGTAAAGCAATTGGCTTTCAACTGTAATACATATTATACCAATTAAAATATATCTTCAAAACATGACAGAATACCTGTGCCTTAAATTAACTTTATTTCAATGTGGAGAATGGAGGTACTTTCCAAGTTTACATTTATTTCCAGATTAGACTTTACTTCTCCTAAACATGACTATACTTTCAGTCAAATTCATTTCATGAGAGTAGGCTTAATGTCGAAAAGGTTCATAGTACCCCTACATTCTAAGAAAAATAAAACAGAATTTTTAAAAAGTCAAAATTAATTTTAATATAAATTAAATTGATGTTGCATTTCCTTTTTGATAGATACTGTAGCATAGTTTTCTGTAAGTTTATATGATATGTGGATATTTAGATACTATATAAATTGACTTACAGGAAAAGAAGTTCAATTATTAAAGATATGACATCTCAATATTTGGTTCCTAGCTATTTATTTCAAGTTTTAAGTGAATAATTGCAATAATTAAACTTAAGTATTACATAATAATAAATAATAGTTAAAATATTTAAGCATTTTTTTTGTTTTATCTGTATCACAAATTTTTTTTAACATCATATTTCCCCTATAAACTACTCTTTATTTCTATGGAAAGAACTTTTCCAAGTTGACAGTGAAAAAGCACCAGTCCAGGAGTCAGGAATACATAATTTCAAATCTGGCCTCAGACACTTAATAGATGGATGATCCAGGGCAAGTCAATTAATCCTGTTTGCCTTAGTTTACTCGGCTGCAAAATTAGCTGGAGAAGGAAGTGGCAAACTCACTCCAGTATCTTTGCTAAGAAAACTCAAAATGGGGTAACAAAGAGTTGGGCATGTCTAATGATTGGGGATGTATTAGGTTAGGTTGCAGCCTATCCTACCACACCAATGCAACTATCAATAATATGTAAATAAGTCTTGATTGATGACACATGTTAAAACCAGTGGAAATGTGTGTTGGCTATGGGGGGGGTGTGTGAAGGGGGAGTGAAGGAGAAAGTAAAAACATGAATCATGTAACCATGGAAAAATTTATGAAAAATAAAATATTTAAATCTAAAAAAAAAAGAGTTGGGCATGTCTAAAAGGAATAAACAGCAAACAACAACAGCTCTCTAAAATTAACCAACATATTAACTGATAGCATGTGACATTTGTCACCAACAGACCCCCAAATTCCAGGAAAGGCAAAAGGTAACTTTCTTTTTTTCTTTCTTTTAAAAAATTCTTGAATATATAAAAATATAGAAATCTATGTACAAATATTTACATACATGTATATAAAATAATATACATAAATGCATATATAACCTTGACAAACAATAATCATGAATATTTCCAACTATTACAAAAAGAACAGAGGAAGAGGATTCTATGTAAAAACATGAAATACTTTTATATGTAGATTATGAGGTAGGAGTTATATTTACTATGATCTTATCATATGAGCTAATTTGATTTCCTGGTCCCCAACAGAGAACAGGCTTATTAGTTGCATCTGTGCTAACACCTAGGGTAATCTCCAGGTTGGTGTATCCTCAAACTTGAAACAAGTTTCTGAGCAAGCTTATTATCACGACAAATGCAAAGGCATTGTAACAATTTTAAATGTGAATCACTGAACTGGTTAGAAGAAGGCCTGACCCAGGAAGACATTGCATATTTAGCATATATTAGGTTTAACCCAGTTGCATCCCTAATTCTGGCCTTATCACTTTCCCCTTCTGAACTTCGTTCTGTTTTGTGCATTTTTAAATGGTTGTATTACTTCTCTATTCTTTTTTTGTGTCTTATTAATGACTGTTCTCTCCAATCTATTCCATTAAAAGTCCTCCCCCCAACACAAAAAAGCCTGGCTTTGTTAATAAGTATAGTCAAGCAAGACAAATTCATTCATTGCTCATGTCTGGAAAAGGGTGGCTTATTCTGACTCTACAGGCCATTACTTTTCTACTACAATATGGAAAGCATGTTTAATCATTATTCTTCTGAAAAATAGTATCCAAATAGATCAGAATTCCTAAGGATTTCAAAGTTGTTTTCCTATACAATTTTGTAATTATTAGTTATGCTCATTTTATTCTATATTGGTTCATACAAGTTTTTCCAGGTCTCTTTGAAATTTTATTTTCATCACTTAAAACAGTATATAAACTTTCCATTAAATTCAAATCCCACAATTTGTTCAGATATTCCTCATTTGATAAACTTAATTTTCAGTGTTAACTAAATTTTAAATATTTTATTATTTTCAATTATACTTAAAAACAATTTTATAAAAATTTCTTTCTTTTCAAATTTTGAGTTCCAAATTCTCTTTCCTCCTCCACTTACACCTCCTTGAGAATATGAACGTTTGATATAGGTTATACATGTGCAGCCATGAAAAACATATTCCATATTAGTGTTCTTGTGAAAAAAAAACACAAACCAAATAAATGAAGTAAAAATTTGTATGCTTTATTCTGCTGTCTCTGGATTTAGGTGAGATTTTTCATCCTAGGTCCTTCAAAATTGTCATGAGTCCTTATATCATTCAGAGTAGCAGTCATTAAAAGTTAATTATATGATATTTTTGTTATTCTGTACAGTGCTCTGGTTCTTCACACTTCTCTCACCACACTCCCCAACTCCATGTAAGATTTTACAGGTTTTTCTAAAAGCGTCTTGCTCATCATTTCTTTTAGCACAGTAGTATTCTATCACAATCATATCACAATTTTTTCAATTATTTTCCAGTTGATTAATGTTCCCTCAGTTTCTAATTCTTTAACATTACATAATGAACTACTATAAATATTTTTGTACATATAGGTTCTTTTTCATTTATTAGATTTCTTTGGGATACATACCTAGTAGTGGTATGGCTAGATTAAAGAGTATGCAGACTTTTATAGCCCTTTAAGCATAGTTCCAAATTACTCTCCAAAATGATAGGATCAGTTCCCAACCCCACCAAGAGTTCACTAATACTGCAATTTTCCCACATTCCCACATTGCCAAAATTCATATTTTTGGTTAAATTAGTCAATTGGGTAAGTGTGATAATGCTTTACTTTGTCTTACTCTAATAAAAAATGATTTAGAAAAATTTCCCACATGACTATGCATAGTTTTGATTACTTTATCTGAAAATTGCCTCCTCATAGCTTTTGTCCATTCATCAACTGGAGAATGGCTGGTATTCTTATAAATTTGAGTCACTTCTCTATATACTTGAGAAATAAGACATTTATTAGAGAAAATCATTATATTCATTTTTTCACTTGACTACTATGTATTACTATCCTTCCTGTTTTCCCTTCTTATTCTATTGTATCTCTGTTCACCACCTCCATCCTCTAAAATATTCTGATTCTAACTACCACCTCCTAGGAATCAACCCTTCCTTCTATCAATCACTCCTTTTCTATTATCCTTTTCCCCTACTACTTTATTGCAGGAAAAGGTAGATTTCTACATGTAAGTGACTACATATATCATTCCCTCTTTGAGGCAATCCCAATAAGAATAACTACTCCCCACCCCCACTGCTCTTTTATGCCTCTTTGATGCAAATAATATTACCACTTTATACCTCTTTCTTCCCACTTTTCCCAGTGCATATTCTCACCTCTTAATTTTATTTTTTGCATCTTTACTTCATATTCAGCAAGCACTTATGCCTCTTGTTCATACATACTCCTTTTAATTGCCATAACAATGATAAAATTAAAATGCAAACAATACAAATTTATTGAAATTTTTATGATGTTTTTTCCTGTTTAGCTTTTGAGTCTTATAATTTGAAATTCAAATTTTCTATTGATCTCTGGTTTTTTTCATCAGGAATGATTGTAATTCCTCTATTTCACTGAATATCCATTTTTCTCCTGAAGGATTATACTCAATTTTTCTAGGAAGATGATTCTTACTTATAATTGTAGCTCCTTTGCCTTCTTGAATAACATATTCTAAAACCTTTAATCCTGTGATTTAGATGCTGCCAAATTTTGTGTTATCCTGACTGTGACTGTGTGATATTTGAACTGTTGGGGTTGTTTTTTTTTTTATCTTTTTGCAATATTTTCTCTGCCAAAGAGCTTAGAAATTGGACTATAATATTCCTGGGAGTCTTTAATTTGGGATTCCTTTTAAAATGTGGTTGGTGGTTTCTTTCAACTTGTATTTCAACCTTAGATTCTAGAGTATCAGATGAGTTTTCCATTCTCATTATTTAATTTGTCTTTCCAAGATTTTTAAAATTAACCTGCTCAATATTTCTTATGGCATAGTAATATTTCAGATAATCTCTTTAAAGATGATGTCTAAGTTTTGTTGTTGTTTTTTTTAACCATGAGAACATTTAAGTGGCCTGATAATTCTTAAATTATCTGTCCTTGATTTTTTTTCAAGTTATTTATTCTCCTAAAGATATATTTCACATTTTCTCCAATTGTTTTCATTCTTTTGGTTTTGCTTTGTTGTTTCTTAGGGTCTTATTGAGTCATTAGCTTCCATTTATCAAATTCTAACGTTTAAGAAATTACTTTCAACAATGAGATTTTTTATCTCCTTATCTATTTGGCCAGTTCTGACTTTTAAGAAATTATTTTAAATCAGTGAATTATTGTACATTTTTTCCAATTCAGTTTTTTAAGGATATTTATGTCTTTGTCCAAGAAGGAAAAAGAACCTTCTAAATATTTATTAAAGCTACAGAATTTAAAAAAAAACAAATCTTAAAAAAATAAATTACTTGAAGAGTACAGATTCTTCCAATTTAAGTATTAAGCTTTAAGTCTGCATACAAGAAATATCAAACTCTAGCTTTATGTTGTGAACAGTGTTTTTTTCTATTACTCATTTTTGTTCTTTTAATTCTAATAAACAAATGTTTTTTTTTTTCATTATTTCCCTTGATATTCTTGATCTTTTGCTCTTCAAAATGAACTTTGTTACAGTTTTTCTAATTCAGTAAAAAAGTTTTTTGGTAGTTTAATAGGTATGGCACTAAATAAGTAAATTAATTTGGGTAGAATGATTTTTTATTGTTATCTCATCCTACATATGAGTAATCAATGTTTTTCCAATTGTTTAGATCTAGTTTTAATTGTTTGGAAAGTGTTTTGTAGTTGTGTTCTTATAATTCCTGTGTTTATTTTAGTAGATAGATTCCTAAGTATTTTATATTGTCCAGGGTGATTTTAAATGGCATTTAACTTTCTAACTCTTGCTGATGAGATGTGTTGGAAATATATAGAAATGCGGATGAATTATTTGCATTTTTTGTATCCTACAACTTTGCTAATGTTGTTGATAATTTCCACTAGCTTTTTAGTTGATTCTCTAGGATTTTTTAAGTAGACCATCATATCATCTGCAAAGAGTGATACCTTGGTCTCCTCATTGCCTATTTTAATACCTTCTCTAACGGTGTTTTGTTTTTATTCAGTTCCCCTAATCCCCTCCCTTATTGTAATACCCTTTCTTCCCCTTCCCTACTTATTCCACTCTTATTGTTCTTTAGGGTGTTTTTAAGGTATGCCCCCTCAATCTCTCCCTCCCTAGTATTGCTTCCCTCCCCATCAGTACTTTTATTACCCTTCTTCTTTTATATAGGGTGTGAATCAATTCTCTGCTACAATGGATTTGATTGCTCTTCCCTCTTTAAGTTAATTTCAATGCACTTAAGAATTAAGTATTTCCTTTGTCCAACTGCTTTACTCTTCAATTATATTAGATTTCTCCCCTGTTTACCCCATGTGCCTCTTTATGAAATATAAATTTACTCTATTTTGTCTGTTTTCCCATTTCTCTTAACATTATCTCATTTTTTACCTCTGGTTTACACACACACACACACACATATACATGTATATATACATATATATATATATATGTGTGTATATATGTATATACACACATATACCTATATCTTGACATTTCATCATATACAGTTTGTCCCTATTCCCTCTAAGTATACTACTTTTAGCTACCCTGTTGATAATAACAATTTTTAAGAGTTACCATTATCTTCTTTTCTTATAGGGATATAAGTCAATTGAGCTTATTGAGTCCCTTAAAGAAAAGGTCTTTTGTTTTTTGTTTTATTTTGTTTTGTTCCCCCCCCCCCTCTTAATCACCTTATGGCGATGCTCTTGAGTTCTGTGTTTGAGCAGCAAACTCTCTCCTTAAGTCCAGTTTTTTTCTTTATGAATGCTGGGAAGTCTTCAATTTTGTTGAATGACCATACTTTCCCCTGCAAGAATATAGTCAATTTTGCTGGATAGTTAATTCTTGGTTGTAGACCTATATTCTATGCCTTCTGGTCCTTCAATGTAGATGCAGCCAGATCCTGTGTTATCCTAACTGTGGTTCCCTGTTATCTGAATGACTTCTTAGCAGCTTGTAATATTTTTCCTTTGGTCTGGTAGTTTTTTGAATTTGGCTACAATATTTGTGGAAGTTGTAAATTGTGATTTGAATGTAGGAGGTGATCTGTGGATTCTTTCAATTTCCACTCCCCCCCTCCCCCGTTTGAGAATGTCAGGACAGTTTTCTTCTTTAATTTCCTGGCGGATAATGTCCAGGCTTTTACTTTTGTCATGATGTTCCTGTAGACTAATAATTCTTAAATTGTCTCTTCTAGATCTGTTTTCCATATCTGTGGCTGTGTCAATGAAGTGTTTCATATTTTCCTCAAATTTTTCAATTTTTTAAAATTTCATTTTATATATTCTTGCTGCCTTATGAAGTCATTTGCTTCTAGTTGTTGAGTTTTGTTTTTTAAAGACTGAATTTCTTCCCTGGCTTTTTGGTCATCCTTCTCCTTCTGGTCTGATTTTCTTTGTAGATCATTTTTCGCCTTCTTTGCTTTGTTTTTCAGCTGGTCAATTTGGGTTTTTAAGACCTTATTTTCTTGTTTTAGATCATGTATTTTCTTTTTTCCCAATTGTCATCAGCCTCTGTTCATTGTTTCCTGAGTTCTTGAGTTATGTGAATTTTGAGTTCTTGAGTTAATTGAATTTTGAGTTCTTTCAAAGCCTGTGTCCATTTCACTGAAGTTTCTATGTTTTTCTTGGTGTTCCTTTATCTTCTTCTGATCCATTTGCTCTTTGTTCAATTTCTGGATAGAAACTGTCAATTGTGGTTTCTTTTTCTTTTTTTCTGTTGTTTACTCATTTTTTTCCCCTTCTTTCTCCCCTGTAATTGGCTCTAATCTTGGTTCTCTGATCATTTTTTTTTATCTGTGGGTTTGAGTTATTCAGTCCTTGGAGGGCTTCTTCTCTGTTTTATTGATTAATTAGGTTAGTGGGACCTGAAGCCAGTTTTTCCCCAAGCTCTTGGTAAATTCTAAAGAAGTAAATTAGGCTACTTTCACTGTAGTTTGTTGGGCAGGCTTGTTGGAGCTTCCTTGCACTCTGAAGACTTCTTATCTGCTGTATTGATAGCATTAAGCCAGGTGGGGTTGATCTGCACAGCTCCAAGTGCCCTGAGGTCAAAAGCTCAAGAGAAGAGGGGGGGCAGTGGAAGATGGAGCATATGCTCACCCTCTCTGGGTTTCTCCCCCAGCAGCCTCCCTGCTGTCCATGATCAGAGCCTTGAGTTTTGCACAGCTGTGCCAGTGAGGCACTCCCTCAGACTAGCGCCCCAACCCACTCAGAGATTCCAGGATCTGCTGGAGACTTAGCATATTAGGTGGAGGAAGGGATCTGGGATTTTCATCCTTTCTTTCCCCTCCCACCTGACAGTTCCAAGAATTCAGGCTTTTTTTTTTTTCTCTTTTTTTCACATACCTTTTAAGTTGGGTTTAGCTGGAGGATCCCCCACCTCTGATCTGATGCCAGATTTGATTTTCTGTTCCCTCAGAGCCCTTTGTCCTTGATTGGTGGTGAAGGGCTTTACAGAGGTCTGGAGCCTTACTGTTTCTATGCTGCCATCTTCCCAGAATTCTCCTCAACTCTGCTCAATCTCAATGGCCGTCTCCCATGCTTCTTCATCCCTATCTGGCCCTTGATCTCCCTGGCTTCCCTGAAAAACCAGTTAAAATTTTAACTTTCACAAGAAGCCTTTCCAAGTCCTCCTTAATCTTAGATAATGGAGAGATCATGAGTAAATAGCATTGTGCATATTTATAATCTTTAAAGCATTATCTTTTTGCACATTTCCCCCTCTTTGCCAATATTCTATTCATGAGATGAAGCTATAGAATTATTTTATTCATTCATTCATTTATTCATTCATTCATTTGTTTGTTTGCTTAGGCAATGGGGATTAAGTGACTTGCCCAGGGTCACACATCTAGGAAGTGTCTGAAGTCAGATTTGAACCTAAGGCCTCCTTTCTCTAGGCCTGGCTCTCAATACACTGAGCTACCCAGCTGCCCCCTATAGAATTATTTTAATTTTAAATTCTCTTAATTTAGTGACTTTTAGAAATCTTTCACATACTTGTTACTAATCAGTAAGCCAAGTCTCCCATTTAACTCATATTTCTCCTCTTAAATGAATTATTTTGTTAACTTCTTTGTTCCCTATTAGATTTCATGCTTCCTCAAAGGTCTGTATAACATCTCTCTTTTTGAAACTGCTCTCTTCAGTGACCATTGATATAATTTGCCAAATCTATTGGAATTTTTTTCTCAGTTCCAATTCTTATTTACCTCCCAGCAGCATTTGCCACTGTCCAAGAACTCCTGGATACTTTCTTCTTTATATTAATATGAAATTATTTTCTCCTGATTATGTGATTTGTCTGAGCATTGCATCCCAGTATCCTTTGCTGGATGTTTATCCAGGCCACGTCCTATATTAGTAGGTGTTCTCCATGGCTCTGCTTTTGAAGCCCTTCTCTCTTTATTCTATATTATCTCAGTGATCTCATCTGATCTCATGGGTTCGATTATCAGTTCTTCCAGTTCATATAGACATCCTCAAGTTCATTGTTCCTTATAGCACAAAAGTATTCCATCACCAACATATACCACAATTTTTCAGTCATTCCCCTATCAATGGACTCCTTGTTTTCCAAATTTTTCTACCATCAAAAGCACAGCTACAAGTATTTTCGTATAGTTTTCCATATTATCTTTTTGAGTTACAACCCCAGCAGCCTCACAATATCTCCTATAAATGGATTTTTCTATTCACTCATAGAGTCATAGAGTTCAGATTCTCATTAACTCTTACCTAGATTGTTTCAAATGTCTTCAAATTAATCTCCTTTTGTCATCATGGTAATAAGCATAAATCCTATTATGTAACCTTCTTGTTAAAGGAACTCTAAAGTTTTCCTATTATATTCAAGTATAAATATAAAATCTTTGGTTTGGCAAAAAATCTCCCTGGCATAGCCATTACTTACATTTTCATCTTCTTATACCATATTTCCATTCATAAATTCTAGGTTCTGTACTATACTCTCTTATTTGCAGTTCTTAGAATAAAATATCTTTCTATCTGTAGCATATAATAGTTGGACCCAAACACATTGGTGAGGTAGGGGAATGCATACCCTTAGTATGTGAAGACTTCCCCTGGCAGAATTGGCAGATGAAAATAATTTATTCCAACATACGTGAATATAGCAGAAGTAGGCATTGTGGGATACTTAGAGCTTGGACAGACATCAACAATGTCAAGGTCATCTATTGTATCTCAAGCCAGCACAATTCATCCTGACTTTTGTCTTTCCACTGGATTTTGATGAGCCTGGAAGATAGTGACGTTGAGGACTTTATGCAATTGTTTCTGATTTAGATCTAATTCCCCAGCAATATAAGACATTACTCTGTGATGTCATTGATGATCTAAGAAAAGAAAAAAAAAGGATGAGCAACATTGACCATCTAATAATAAAAACCTAATAAAAGCTGGCTAAATGATGGTTACATTTCTATTCTAACTTATTTGATAGATTGTTTTTAGATCTTGAAATGCTTATATTTTGACCAAGTGAAAGAAAAAATGTTATATTGCCCAAATTATCATGAAAACATTTATTACTCTAAAAATAGGCTTTTAATCATAGAATTTACAGTCAGAAAAGAAAATTCTAATAACATTCAGTTCAACTGCCTAATATTACACATGAGAAAGCTGAAATCCAGAGACACTTAGTTACTTACCCAACATCACACAGATATTGAGTCACAGAGTTTGGACTTGTATTCAGGCTGCCAAACTAGTGCTCTTTTCACCAAACTTTCCCATCAAAGTGTGAGTTATGAGGGAACAAGCATGAACTTAACTGATTATGGATATGAAATTCATTATTCTGTAATGTCAAGTCAAGCACAAGGGCTTCTTTTTCTGTAGAAATTTCCTTCTCCATGATTTTCTTATCAGCAATGAGCACATATATTCTCTGGCTTCCAATTAAATTCTAAATAATCTTGGTTAAGTCAACAAAAAAAAAAAACATTTCTTTAGTTTAGAAAGTATTGGCAAAATGGTATTGGTATTAGTTGTAGGCAGGAGGAAAGAAAAGGAAGAAGGTTATAAAAAAGATAACAAGCAAATGGAAGGGAGCCATACTTAAACTTTACCTATTTTGCAATATTCATTCTGTATAAGAGTAGTATTGCAAATGAATCTCTCATCTCTTTTTCTGTTGAAGATGCAGGGACTTTTTCTAGTTAGCATGTTATCATTACATATGTTAAATTATTTGCTTTGTTGTTGCACAGTTTAGCAAAGCCTCAGAAGAAAGAACAAAAAAAGCTATACATTTTGAAGTGGCAGAATAAAGTCCTGGTAAAAATAAAATCTAATCGACATTTCACTAAACATGAAATTTCACTATATTTGCATAGGAATTGGAAAAAACAACAAAAGCAACAACAAGAAAAATAGTACAAAATTTAGTTCATTAAAGTTAACAAAATGCTTTCCTCACAATAACCATAGGAGGTATGCATTTTGATCATTTTCATATCTTTTTTACAGATGAGTAAACTGAGATAAAGCAAGATCAAATGCTTTCCAGAAGTCATGGGGCTATTAAATGTCAGAGATAGGATTCTAAACCTAAGTCTCTATTGACCTTGGGTTCAGTATCTTTCCAAAGAGACTGACAATCATAAATTCATAGGCTTTAGGGCGAAAAAGTATAATGGAAAATAGATTGTATGAGGGCTTGTATTTGAGTTTCGGAGAGTCTACTTGATTCCTTTGTGACCTTTGACTAGTTATTGAACCTCTTGGGTTCTATTTTCTCATCTATACAACTAGATTAGACTGATAGATGAGCTCCAAGATCCTTTCTGAACCTTAATCCTGTGGCACAGAAAAGAAAAGAGAAGATTGATGATTGACCAATACCCCCCTTTTTTCCCCTGTGTACAAAAGAGGCTAAATTCCCATGCTCTCCCTCCTGGGATTGATGTCTTAATAAATATGGACAGAATAAAAATTGTTTATCTAATTTTTTCTCTTCTTCAAAGCTTCAGCTCAAGTTCTGCCTCTTTAAAAGCCAGGTACTCCCAGTAATTTAAATTTTGGCTTCTAAAAATTGGCAGCTACGTAACCATGGCTAAGTCATTTAAAATTTGCGAGAATCAGTTTCCACATCAGTTTTTTTTTTTTTTTATCCTGGGACTCCATTCTAGGAGCATAGGGCCACAACCAGTAGGCAATGGGACACACAGTCGCTCAGGGTCACCCAGCTGGGAAGTGTCTGAGCCAGACTTGAACCTAGGACCTTTAGTCTCTAGGCCTGGCTCTCAATCCACTGAGCTAGCCCAGCTGCCCCTACTTTAGGTTGCAGTTTCTTTAGCAGATGTAGTTTTTACAGGGTGGGGTTGCTAGCCCCACGCCCAACCCTCCTTTTTTCCTCTGGGCTAGGGACTGTCCTTGGCCCAGGAGTGGTAAGGGTGGGCAGTAGGGGTCAAGTGACTTGCCCAAGGTCACACAGCTGGAAATGTCCGAGGCCGGACTTGAACCTAGGACCTCCAGTCTCTAGGCCTGGCTCTCAAACCACTGAGCCACTCAGCTGCCCCTCCACATCAGTACTATGTGTATAATAATAAAGGCTATCTTGCTGAGTTGTTATAAGAATCACCCAAGACAATTACATGCAAAGAGTTATCTATTATATTATGTAATATGAGCTATTTTTTTACTTAAAGTCAAAATATTTGTATTCAAATCCCATCTCTGCTACTTAACCCCTAAGTAATCTCTGACCACTTAATTTCTCAACTTTATCATCAATAAAGTCAGAGAGTAGGAATGAATGACTCTGAGTACCCTTCATGCATTAAATCATATGATAGACTCATCCCTTCTGTTTTTTTTTTTTTTGAATGGCAAAATTCATTTGAAGTCTAGGCAAAAGCATAATATGAGAAAATAAAGAAATGTAAATTCACATATAAATAACTAGTCCAGGTGACTCTAAGATATATCATGATTCATAAATTTTATACAAACTAGAACAAAGTTAACTCTTAGAGTCCAGCTTGAATTTGTTGAAAGGAAGGGCTATTGACATTTACACTTCTCTTTAAGGATTCGGTTAATGCTGCTATCAACATATTGCAGGCACACATATAAAGTATGCTTCAATCCAATGTATTAAGCAGGTCTGTCAGTAGAACCAAAGGCAATACATTTTTCTAAATATTGATTCACTGGCAAACCAATATCTTTTGCATAGCGCCCACTCAATTCATACAGAACTAATTTATTAACTTGGCAAGTGGCCAAAGTATAAACAAATCAATGGTCTTGGGAATACTAACCAATATATTAAAGAAATCAATCTATAATATTGTTGTGTGTAAATGCACATGCATTTGTGTGTATACAAACAAACATATACACATACATACAATTGTATACAGCTAATGAATTCTTTTAATGACTAGGCAATTTTTTCTGCCTTTACCAAATAGGTATTACATTTGGCCATTGACAATATATGCATGTATGTATAATATGTACTTGTATGTGTGTGTGTGTAGTTTTATCCCCTCTTACTCCAAGATCATGAACTGATTTTGGCACATTAGATAGTAAAGGTGTACTAAATTCATTTCATTATAACAAATGATTAGGTGAATTGGAATCTGGGCTAAAGTTAATTTATGAGGGTGAGGAACTGAGAAGTATCTTAGTATTCTGGATTAAAGGCTAGTTTGAAGTCAGAGTACTTGGATTTTAATACTAGCTTTATTATAGGAAGCACATGGCTTTAGCCAAGTCACTGTAGTTACTTAAGCCACAGTTTCCTCATCTGTAATGAGAAGGGATATATTTAATGACTTCTAGTTCCATTCAGTTCTAAATCTGTGGTTTTATTACCAACATCATAGTATTATAGTACCACAGAAAGGATGAAGAAGGCAAGTCTGTTCAGATTAGAGATTTGAATGGACTATGGTAGATATTAAAACTCTCTTTAGACCAATAATTAAGTACACAGGGGAAACAAAGGATACTGTTATAGAAACTATTGTATCTTTACTAGAATGGAAAAGAATTGCATCTATCTAGCTCTTCCACCAAGCTGAAAAGGACACTCCATTTTTCTTTCTTTCTTTCTACTCCTTCTCCTCATAACTTTGATATATCACTCATCACATGCCCAATACTGGGCTAAATGTGTAACAACGATTATCTCATATTATCCTCACAACAACCTTGGGAGGTAGGTTATGATATTATCTGAATTTGACAGATGATGAAACTGAGGCAAACAGAAGTGAAGTGAACTGCTCAAGATCACACAAATAGTAATAGTCTGATGTCAGATTTGAACTAAATTATTCCTGACTCTAGTCTTGGTGCTTTACCTTGCTACATGGCTGCCCTTAAAAATATCCTCTTCCTGAAATGATGAACTCAATTCTTACTGAAGTATTTGACACTCAAAGTGATGTTTCTAATCCTATATCAGCCAATGGATATCAACTTCCTTTTGTATTTTTAAAAGTAGTTAGTCAGTTCTAAAATTACATTAAGTAGGTGGCAGAGTGATGGGCTTGGAGTCAAGAAGATCTGAGTTCAAATCCAACCTTAGGAACTTACTAGCTGTGTGACTCTGGGCAAGCCACTTAACCTTGTTTGTAAGGGGGGGAGAG
>NC_058131.1:493885127-494088889 GCF_016433145.1 Gracilinanus agilis
AGAGAGACAGAGAGAGACAGAGAGACAGAGAGAGAGACAGAGAAAGAGAGAGAAAGAGAGACAGAGAGAGAAAGAGAGAGAGACAGAGAAAGAGAAAGAGAGAGAGAGACAGAGAGACAGGGAGACAGAGAGAGACAGAGAGACAGAGAGAGACAGAGAGACAGAGAGACAGAGAGAGAGACAGAGAGAGAGAGAGAGACAGAGAGAGAGAGACAGAGAGAGAGAGAGAGAGAGAGAGAGAGACAGAGAGAGAGAGAGAGACAGAGAGAGAGAGAGAGAATGAAAACAAGGTAGTTTCCTAACTCTTACAACTCTTCTTACTTAGAATCAATATTTGTATCAATTCTAAGATAGTGGGTAAGGCTTTAAAAGAGGAGGGGAGTGCAGCTAGGTAACTAGTGGATAGAGAGAAAACCAAGCCTAAAGTCTGGAAGACTTGAGTGCAAATTTGACCTTCAGATATTTCCTAGCTGTGTGACCATGGGCAAGTCAGAATTCCAATGGCCTAGCCCTTATTGTTCTTCTGTCTTGGAATTCATACTTATATCGATTCTAAGACAGGAGGTAAAGGTTAAAAAATACATAAGCCTAATATTTAACCTCTCCCCCACTCCTGACCCCCTCTCTAATGTTTCTAGAGTACATACTTAATAATTTGCAACTAGTAGCTGGTCAGTGCAAAATTACCCAAGCAGTTATTCGAGTTATTAGAATACCATTGATGAAAGGAATATGACTGTTTCCAAAAGTTTCAAAGAGAAATAGGCACAATCTGGATAACACTGCCCACAGAAACACTCTCTAAAGCATTGAATTTGTTGGCTTTGTAACGTATTTAGAGTCCTTGAAAATCTTATAGAACATTAAATACAAGAATAATAAGCATTATATAGACATTAATACATCTAAAAGCAACTCTGTGGAATGTAAACTTCTCCATTTTCCATATTGGGAAACTGAGCTGTGATCAATGTCCAAGTTCAAAGACCAGCATGAGTACTTAATCCAAGTGAGAAATTAAGTGACTGTTGGCTTATAGGACTTTTGCACAGTGGGTCACAGATGAAATGATAAACATTTCCCAAGAGCAGGATTTCTCAGAAAATCCAAACCCACCTGCTTGAATAGAAGCTGCCAACTGGCCAGGATCCCTTTCTTTCTTCTCTGGATTCTGGATTGGTGTGTAAATTTTGATGTGTTTCAGAATAGGAAACATTTGGCTTATAGAAATCATGCAAGCAGGTTTCATTTTGACAAGTGTGGGAATTTACATTTAACAAACTTTCTATTGTTTAGTGGGGGCAGCAAAAAAAGCAACAAACTCAGAGGCAAGAGACTTGAGTATAAGTTCTAGCTCTGAATCTCACTAGTTTGTGTGATCTTGCACTAGTCACTCAATAACTCTGTACCTCAGTTTTCTCAGCTATAAAATGGAGGCAACATTTCATTGATTTAGCTGATAGGGTAGATAGTAAAATCAAATACAGTAAGAAATGTAAAACACTTTGTCAATAGTGAAGCTTTCTATTAATATAGCCATCTTCATCATCACCACCACCACCATCAACAATAACAACAACAACAAAATAGCTTGTGTTAATAGGCAACTCTTTAGCACTACAAGTTGCAGATAATGTCAACTTTCCTTGATATAACTTGTTTTCTCAGGGGGGTTTTTCTTTTGCAGCTATTAAAGCCTCAAACCACATGAAGACTTTTAATGCAGACTACTCAACTGAATTTATACATTTAATTCCAGAATCATTTCCTTATGGATAGAGCATGATTTCTTGAATCAGAATACTTGGACTCTAGTTCTTCCTCTCACACATGTTAAGTACATGGAAGTGGTTCTCATTTAACTTCTTGGTGCTCAAAAAAACTCTTTAAGACTCTAGGTTATATAGCCTAGCTGTTGATCAAGGAAGTTTCTATACAAAAGTAATTATAATTCTGGACCAAAAATAATTATGATTACTTTTATTTTACTACTTTATAGATTGTTGCCAGTTCTAAGTTAGAGGAAATACTATCTCAAATCAAATAACTAGAATCAATTTCCATACATAACCCATATGTTATTGGAGAAATTCTTTGACCTTCTAGGTCCCAGTTTTCCTTAGAATTTTAGTTGGGAAAGAATAATAACCTGAAAAGTTATGTTCTATGAATGCAATGGATCAAATCTAGAAACTGAATAAGTGAGCCTTGAGAAAGAATTAGGAAATCTGGCAGCATCTATGTGACTATCAAATAATATTCAGTATTCAAAACCACTTGAATGCATACTAAATAAGCCAATGAGTACTGATTGAGAACTTGAAAGGAATGTTCACTGCCAATGTTTAATGATAGTGGAAACTTCCTGATGTGTTTGTCACTTGGATTCTTTTCAAAGGTAAGTTAAAAGGAAAAGAGAAAGACAGAAAGATATATACAATGACTAATGGTCATAAACATTAAAGAAGTTTAAATTTGGAAAATTTATAAATATAATAGAAAATTAAATGGTGAATATGAAGAAGCTGGTTAAGGAATGTGAGAAATAATGCAGTTGCAAATAATCAGACTGAAAAGAAGAACACATAAAATAATTATGTTATGCAAATATATGTGTGGAGTAGTGATTTCATCATTTTAGATATCCCATCCACAGATAAAGAGTACAATCAACCCATAACTTTTCCCTACATGTGATTTCTGTCTATGTTTTCCCATAATTTTGCTAGTTGAGTTGCTCTGGACATGTTAGTAAACTTCTTAACTTTTTAAAACATGATAAAGATCTCAATGACATTCATTTACATGTTCATTGGTTATCCCTTATTTTGATTGCATTTTCTTTGTCAATGAATCAGTAAGCATTTGTTGAGCACCTACAGTGATAGTCTCTAGGCAGAGATGAATTTTAAAAAGACAAAAAAATAAAAGAATTACTAATCAGAAGTTTATATTCCATCAGGGAAGGTACTGCATATCTCTGTAATCATATACCCACACATTGAAACTATACATAAAAATACAAGGTAATTCAGTGGAAAGACATTGACAGTACTTCTCCTTCAAATCCCTTGCATATAACATTTCCACCACAATACAATAACATAAAGGAAAACGGAATTAAAAGGTGTAGCTCAGAGCAATATAATGACTTTTTGTTTTCAGAAAGCAAATGATGAAACATAATTCGATCATCTCAATAGAAGTAGTGGGCTATAGATAGAGAATGATGTTGACATATGCTGTAAAATACAGTAATGGTGAAGGTTTGATTTGTAAGAAGATTTATATAAAGAAAGTTCTATGAAGGAAAGATTATTGAAAAATGACAGTGTTCTAAAAAGCATATATAAAATGCATATATGCATATCTATAGATATGTAGTAAGAGATACAGAGATCCATTTTCTATCTATATTTGCAAATATTATACATAAATATTTATATACACACACACATACATAAAGAGGCCGGGGGGAAGGAACATCCCTTAATGGTTTTTTATGATGATGTATTCTTTAGGCTGCTTACTGGCCCCAGAGCCCAAGTTTTGGAGTTGAGAAGATACAAGTTCAAATCCTTGCTTAGAAACTTACTAGCTATGTCAATATATAAAGTTATTTATTCTCTCTGAGTTTTAATTTCTCCATCTGTAAAACAGGAATCAATAAATGTCTATTAAGCATCTATTATATGTCAGGTATTATGTTCATTCCTGAGGGTACCAAAAAATAAAAAATAAATAAAAGGAGCAATTCGAGAAGAAAAAAGAAATTGAAGGGATTAGAGTAGGCAATGAGGAAAATAACCTATCACTCTTTGCAGATGATATGATAGTATACTTAAAAAATACTAGAAAATCAACTAAAAAGACAGTGGAAATAATCAACAATTTTAGCAAAGTTGCAGGGTAGAAAATAAACCCACATAAATCATTAATATTTCTATATATTTACAACAAAACTCAGGAGCAAGAGTTAGAAAGAGAAACTCCACTTAAAATCACTCTAGTCCAGTGATGGGCAAACTACAGCCCATGGGCCAGATGGGGGAAGGTCCCCCTGAAATGTTCTATCTGACCTCAGGACATTATTCATAATCTGACAAATAACATGAGTAGGATACAATACAATGAAACTTCAAAAGAGTTACCTTAGAAACAGACTGACAGATGAGAATTTCCTTTTCTTTGGCCCCATCTTTAAAAAGTTTTCCCATCACTGCTCTAGATATAAAATATTTGGGAATCTATTTGCCAAGACAAACATACGTATTATATGAACACAACTACAAAACACTTCTCACATAATTAAAACTCGACATAAATAATTGGAAAATATTAATTGCTCATTGGCAGGACAAGCTAATATAATAAAAACGACAATCCTACCCAAATTAATTTACTTATTCAGTGCCATACCTATCAAACTACCAAGAAGTTTTGTATATAATCAGAAAAAAGTATAACAAACTTCATTTGGAAGAACAAAAGATCAAGAATATCAAGGGAAATAATGAAAAAAATGTGAAGGAAGGGGGCCTAGCAGTACCAGATATTAAACTATACTATAAAACAGCACTCACCAAAACAATATGGTACTGGCTAAGAGATAGAAGGGAGGATCAGTGGAATAAACTTGGGGTAAGTGACATCAGCAGGCTAGTGTTCAATAAACCTGAAGATCCTCCTCCTAATAGCAATGCAATGATCCAGGACAATCCTGAGGGAAGTATGAGGAAGAATGCTATTCAGATCCAGAGAAACAACTGTGGGAGTAGAAATGCAGAAGAAAAACATATAATTTATCACATGGTTATATGGGCATGTGATTGGGGATTTGGTTTTAAAAGAACACTAATACAAATATGAGTAATATGGAAAGAGGTTTTAGGCTTTAATATATGTATAACTCAGTGGAATTACTTTTCAGCTTTCAGAGAGTGGAGGGAATTAAGGAGGGAAAGAACATGAATTGTGTAACCATAGAAAAATATTCAAAATTAATTAATTATTTTTTAAAAGGTAAAAGTTAAAATAAAAATTCTATGCTCAAGAAACTAACAGGTTAATGTATAAAAAGAACAACTACCTGACAAGGTTATAGTGAAGACTAAATGAAACATCATGCATAAAGTAATTGACAACCTATAAACACTATATAAATGATAGCTAGTGGGTTTCTTTTAGGTTATTGTTATATTTATAAATTATATCAAATAAGAGTAGTAATTCATAGCAAACAAATAAATAAAAGTAATCATGGTGTAGGAGAGACAAATTTTTATCTCTGAGTTAAATCTCCCTTCCTGATCCCACTTTGGCTTGTATTTTTCTTTTTTTCATTCATTCATTTATTTATTTATTTTGGATTAATTCATTTTTAAATTTTTTAGAAAATTTTTCCATGGTTACATGATTCATGTTCCCCTCCACTACTCCACCACCCTGGTCGCCAACGTGACTTTTAATTACTTATTTTTATTAAGTACTTTTATTAAGTATTTTAATTAATTAGTCATTCTTTGCATTTTTAAGGCTTGTTTTAAAGTGACCAGTAGGGGAAGCTAAGTGGCTCAGGGCAAAGAAAACCAGGTCTATAGATGGGAGGTCCTGGGTTCAAATTTGACTTCAGGTGCTTCCTATCTGTGTTACCTGGGCAAGTGGTATTCCAAATTGCCTAACCCTTAATGCTCTTCTTGTTTGGAACTGATATCCACTGTAGATACCAGTTGGTGGATATATCACTATATCTATCTAAGGGCTTAAAAAATAAAACAAAATAGTCACTGGTAGTCAGATTACTTTTGCAGTGTTTTCAATAATCCTTTTTATGTGGCAATTCTGCTCTCTACAATGAAATGAAATTCAGTCCAAAAATCCTGACAACCTGGCTATATAATAGGCCTTCTAACCCCTTTTGGAAGTCTTGCAATATTCTAATTATATTGATAAATTTAAGAGGGATTCAGAAAGAGGCAATAAAAAACAGTAAGAGTTTTAAAAACATGATTTAGAAGTCCAGATTAACAAAAATTTAGAGAGCCCATATCTTGGCATAAAAAAACAAAAACAAAAACAAAAACAGAATTGTTCAAAAAGGTCTAACTCAGTGAAATTAACATAAAGGCAAATTCTCAAGAAGGGTATTTCTAGGGAAAGGATACTACTGTATCATGAGGAAACTAAGAAAATGAATAAATCAACTAGAGATTAGTAAATACATATTTCTAATCCAGTAGTTTCAGAAAAGTCATATTGAGAGAAGTTTTGCAGCTAGATGGCTCAGTGTATAGATCACAATTCTTGCATGCAGGGAATCTGAATTTGAATCTTACCTCAGACACACACAAGTTCTGTGACCCTGGACAAGTCACTTATCATATCCTCCTTTGCAAAATGGGAATAATAATAGCCACTTCCTCATAAGGTTGTTGTGTGGATCAAATAAATCTACATACGTAAAATGTTTCATAAGTCTATATAAGTTATAGTTATTTTTATCATTATTGCACAATTAAAGAAATAAAACAAAATAAATAGGCTTAGCCTTAACTACTTAAAGCCACCCTAGTTCAATAATTTAGAATGCATTTTGCTTTCAGAAAGAGATAATTTATATTTTAGCATTTGATAGTTGACATGCCTACTTATATGTAATTGGTAATTTGTTTTCTAGCTGAAATTGTACCAAATACCTGAAATTTAAAATACTCCAGTGTTGCTTTCGGTAGAATGATAAATAGAATAACTTTTCAAAAACACTTCTAAAAGATGTATAAATTACATTATTTCCAATTGCTTTTAACCTTCCCAGCAGAATAACTCCATCTTTCAACAATCTGAACTTGTCATTCTTACCCAATCCTAATGAAATTGTTTTGAACAATGGAAAAATTAAAATGGATGCTTAATCTTTTACACTCAGTGAAAGAAGGCTCCAGTCCCTTAGCTTTTTCCTGTACTATGGCTTCTTCCTTTAGAGTGGTAAAAAGCCTGTTCCATAGTAGGATCACTGCTCATAGGAGAGAAACACATGCTCACTTATTGGAATGCATTGTTATATTTTTCTATAACTCACTAATCATTATAAACTTAGAAAGCTCCTTCAGTGATGAAGCAGTAAAGTGGATTTCCTAAAAATCCCTATCATGGCCATAGATGAGTTTAATAATAATAATAAAATAAAAATATGTAGCAGCACAACCATTATAAAGATAGAGGAACATGAGCTTAAAATAATGTTTTAAATTACCTTCTTCTTATCCCAACTTGTCAATTTCCAAGGTTCTGGAATTTAATCAGAATAGAGCAATGAACTTTGCATCTGAATTTTTTTTTAGTTACATTCTCACCATAGGATTGTGACCAGATTTGGTGATTTTCAAGGGACCATACTAATCTTGGCAGTAGGTCTAGCCTTGCAATACCTGACATTTAATTTATGCCATATCTAAATTTCTTTTACCACAAATGACAGAGAGAGTCACAAAACTCTCATTCTCTTAAGAAAAGGAAAGAACAGCCTATTTCTATTACCATTTTTGGGGTTTGTTTTATGAATTAAAAAAAATCAAAATTACAGTGTTGAGCGTATAGTAAGCACTGGATAAATAATGAATTATATCTCTTCTAGTTGATATCTAGCTAACACATTTTAAAATACTAAAAATATTAAAATGGAGAGAAATGAAGTAACAAAACCAAAAGAACAAATTCAAACTACACTAATACAAATGAGAACAATTCTAAAAGGAAGTTGAACTCAGAGTTTTGTCAATGGCCTTTATTGGCCAACAAATGATGAAATAAAAATGCTTCCTTTGGGCACAAGGGATATACACAGACTATATGTAGAAATTGTTGGATTCATTGCCAAATACAACCATTATATCTCTTGATTTCCCCTCACCAACTTTTCTTTCTTGCAAGGGAAGGACTAATGTGTGAGTTTGTGCATAGAAGATCATATCCTGAGATTATTGTGATATAAAGCAAAAGACATAATTAAAAATCTTTAGGAAAGACTATTACGTTCTTAATAGTTCCTCCAAATATTTAAAAACAGTAATCATATCCTTTCTAATTGACTGAAGTCTTGCCTTCATATCACATCATATTTTGAAAGCTTTTCTTTTCTTTCAAAAAGTCTATTTTTTCCAAGTATAGCTGTCTTGTATGTGGGAATAAGCTGCAATCCCCTGGTGTGCCCATTTGGCATGACCTTATTGAAGCTTTCACTAAGAAACAGGAACTGAACTTTCACCCTGGAATTTCTGTATCCATGAGATTTAACTCAATTCCAAGCTTGGCAAATTTTGTTCTTCCATGCCTAGTTTTATCTCTGTCCCAGACTATGGCCGAGGATGATTAAAACAACAACAGGAGTTTGATTAGATTACACACAGAAGTTTGACAATACTCCAGACAGCTGAACTAGCACAATAGATACTAATAATAGGCCTGAATAAGCTTTTGGTTTGAGCAAGTTCCTATTTTTCTAGCACTAATGCCAATTGGTCTGGTTAAAATGATGTTCACGAAGTTCAGTTTATTCTTTGCCCACTTCTCTGTCTGAAATCATTAGTATAAGTCTGTGTTCTGACTAAGAAAAGTAGAAGTCTAGATAAATATGTTAGCAGTATTGCTAGTTACTTGTCCTATGTAAGGGGAGAGTCTAATCTATTTAATAGTTATTCCCTTTACTAGATTAACTGAAGTTTCATACTTAAAAACAATGGGCTGATGGCTATCTAAATTGCCTTTCCCTCAGGGTTTATCACCTGTCAGGGCAAGTTGCCTCTTGACAAAATTATGAAAGCAATTGTCATATATTTAATGTGCCCTGATAACTTACACTAAGCATTGCTTAAAGAAATAGCTGACTCTAAAATACAATCTAAGATTTCATAATGATAGAAACCTAAAAATATAGGCAACATTGAAAATACAGAGATGTTTTATGAACATGTGGTATCTTCCCTTGAGATTATGATTCACCAGTTTTAGGTAGACAATTCTACATTTCATAAAGTAAATAGATAATCATGATTTTTTTAATTCACAATTTGTTCACATTGTAAAAATGTTTTTGTGCCATCCACATGGTTAATAGAATATTATATATGTTGATTATGTTAAATAATATTGTAGAATAATAATATAAACCATACTTAAAATAAAAAATAATTAAATCATTTACCAATTTATTTTAACAGAATATTTGTGAAAGATATGACACACTTTACTATTTTAGGGTAATTTTATGCCAAAGGAGAAAAAATAATTAATTATAATTATTACTTAAATAACTAATAGACAAGTAACAAAGTAATCAATCAATCATAATTTATTAACTTACTACTATGTTCCTGGAACAGTGTTAACTTCTAAAGATATTAAGACAAAAATGAAACAATCTCAAGTTTCAAGAAGTTTTATAATATGACTAATAAATAACAACAGAAACAACAAGTTTTATAATATGACTAATAAATAACAACAGCAACAACAAGCCTAATCCTATCACTCACAGAGTCATTATGGTGGCAGTAGTAACAACAAAGAAAATAAATTCCAGGCAGATTGATTTTTGTTCACCAATGCCAGTTTGATAACTGCAAAATCCAAACAACAAGTGCACTACTATCAGATTTGGCTTTCCCAGTACTATTGATTGGGCAAAGCAAACTAAAATGTGCCATAAAGCTGCTTTTAAAAGACAACATATACAGGACAGCATAAAACTATATATTTGTCCTACTCATCATAGTTATGAAAACTAGCTTGATAAAGGAAAGTATAATGATGGGTACTTCTTCATGTTTTGGTGCCACAAAAAAGCAAGATACATCATTTAGAAATAACAATAATGTACCTGCTGCAAATACTTCAGAGCAGGTATCAATGACTTGAAACCAGCATACCATAAGTGTACATGAAATGAATTACAGACATGAACGTGTTCTTTATCCTTTAGTAATATATCATGATATGGTATAGAAAGAAATTTCATTCATTATTAGACAAAGACTTCACACAGATTTTTGTTAATAAACAGTTCCCTTTAAGTGATACCATAATATATGGCTAGTCAGTGTAAGGAATTTTAAAAATATAAAATATATACAACTAATAGTATATAAGAGATGTTGAATCTTGCTCCAGTTAAAATGATACTTTGACCTATAAAATCTAAAAAATAATGAGTATAAATATGAAAAAAATGACACTGAAAAGTTTGTTTGAACCCAGATGTCAATTTAAACCATTGGGCAATGATAAAAATAGTATCTAAATATTTTGTGATAATCTATAAGAAAGAATTATAGAGCATAAAATTATCAAGGGAAAATCTGTGACAATATTTGGAATACAACAGACATAGAAAAGAAAAAAATCAAATTTCATTAGGAAGAATACAATCAAAGCAAAGAAAGTAGGATTACAATGAAGAATCATCTACCCAATAAAATTTAATATAATCCTTCAGGGTGGATAATGGGCTTTCAATTAAATAGTGTATTTTTAAGTATTGCTGATGGAAAGACCAGTGCTGAATAGAAAATTTGATTTTCAAATACAGACATCAAGAGAAGCATAGAAAGATAAACATAAAAGAGAAATCATAAGGAACTCAATAAGGTTAAATTGTTTATATCCCAACATGAGAAAATGATGCTTGTAACTCCTAAGAACTTTTTCATTATTAGGGTAGTTAGAAGGAGTATTCTTAGACAGAGGGGAAGGATGTAAGTTGAATATGATGGGATAAATGTCTAAAAAATAAAATTAAGGGTTGAGAAAGAAGAATGCACTTGGAGAAAGGTTAAGGTAGAGGTAGAGTTTTGTAAATTATCTCACTTAAAAAAGCAGTGATAGAGCTTTTACAGTGGAGTATAAGATGAAGGAAGCGGGGAGGATAGCACTTGAACCTTAATTCCACTGAATTGGCTCAAAAAGGAAATGACATTCACTGTTATTTGAGTATAGAAATATATTGTATCCTACAAGAAGGCAGGAGTAAAAGGACATAGAACAGAGAGGAGGATGGTAAAAGGGAGAGAAAAATTGGAGTAATCAGTAGTCAGAAGCAAAATACTTTTGAAGATAGATGAGGTAAAAGTAGAGAATGGCTAGGACAAATGTAGGAAAATAAGATGAAGGGTACTATACAATAATTATAACAGTGGAAACAATTTACAATTAGTATTTCTAATAAAGGCCTGAGTCAAATATATAAGAATACAAGGCATTCTTTTGAACGAAGTTGAATTGATTGAAAATGGTCAAAGGATATGAATAGAGAGTTTTCAAATTAAGTAATCAAATCTATCTATAGTCATGTGGAAAATGCTATAAATCATTATTAATTTTAAAAATGTAAATTTAAAAACTGTGGTACCATCTCATACATATCATATTGACTATTATGAGAGAAAAAGAAAATGACAAAAATTGAACAGATATAAAAAAAAAAAAACAACTGAAAACTCCATAACATTGTCGGGGAGTTGTGAACTTATTCAACAACTCTGGAGAGCAATATGAAACAATGCTCCAAATTCTATAAAATTGTACATACTCTCTGACTCAATAATACCTATATTATGTCTACATCCCCGAAAGATCAAAGATAGGGGGAAAGGACATATGTGTATGTACAAAAATATTTGTAGCAGCTTTTTTGTGGTGGAAAAGAACTGGAAATTGAGGGGTTGTCATAAATTATGTAATGGCTGAACAAGTTGTATTTAATGATAGCAATAGAATTCTATTGTCATATAAGAAATGATAGGGAGAATGATTTCAGAAAAACATGGAAAGATATACAAACTGATGCAGAATGCCCTGAGAAGAAGGAGTAGAACATTATATGTTCTCAAAACAATATTGTATGACAAAGAACTATGACTTACTTAGACATTTTCAGCATTTCAATGATCAAAGATAATATCAATGGATTCATAATGAATGATGCAATCTGTCACCAGAAAAAGAATTAGAGTCTGAATCCAGAACAAAGCATATTTTTACTTTCTTCATTTTTGGTTTGCATTTTCTTCAAAATGATTAAAATGTTTTATGTGATTCCACATGTAAAATCTATATCAGATTGCTTACTGTCTCAGTAAGGAAGAAAGGGAAGGAGAGGGAGAATTCAGAATTCAAATTAAAAGTAAAGGTAAAATTGTTTTTATTTGTAATTGGTGAAAAATAAAATATTAATTTTTTAAATGATCAATTAAAATTACAGCATATCATAATAAATATATAGTATATCTAAAGTGCCTCTCACAAAAATTAGGCTTAGATCAATATCTCATACCCTATATCAAGATAAGTTCAAAATGGGTATATGATTCTAAGTATAAAGTGATATTATATGTAAATTAGGTGAACAAGGAAGAATATACCTTGACAGGTATACAGATCTATGGAAAAATAAAAAGTTTACAACCAGAGATAAAGAACATTACTAGATGTAAAATGACTAATTTTGATTATATTAAATTGAAAAGTTTTGTACAAACAAAATAGAAGGGAAGCAACAAACTGGAAAAAACATTTTTATAACAAAATTTTCTGACAAAGGTCTAATTTCTCAAATATGCAAAGAACTAAATCAAATTTATAAAAAATTAAATCATTCTCCCAATTGACAAATGGTGAAGGTATATGAATAGGCAGTTTTCAGATGAAGAAATCAAAACTATCAATAATCATATAAAAAAGTGTTCTAAAGACCTCTTGATTAGAGAAATGTAGGTCAAAACAAAAATAAGGTGTATCACCTTACACCTAGCTGATTGCCTGATGTGGGACAATAAAGGAAAATAATGAATGTTGGAGGGGATATGGCAAAGATGGGATAATAATGCATTGCTGGTGGAGTTGTGAATTGATCCAACCATTCCGGAGGGCAATTTGGAATCATGTTCAAAGGACTTTAAAAGAATATTCGTCCTTTGAACCAGCAATATTACTCCTGGGCTTATATCCCAAAGAACTTAAAAAAAAACTGGGCAAGGACTGGTTTGTACAAAAATACTTATAGCTGCACTTTTTGTGGTGGCAAAATATGGGAAAATGAGGGGGTGTCCATCAATGGGGGAAATGGCTAAACAAATTGTGGTACATGATGGTTATGGAAAACTATCGTGCTATAAGGAATGATGAATAGATGAATTTCTATAAGAAATGGAAAGACCTACATGAACTGATGCCCAGTGAAATAAGCAGAACCAGGAGAACATTATACACAGAAACTGTAACATTGTGGGATAATCAAAGGTAATTGCTTTTGCTACTAATAGCAATGCAATGATCCAGGGCAATTCTGTGGGACTTATAAGACAGAATGCTAGAGAAAGAACTATAGAAGTAGAAATCCAGAAGAAAACATGTGTTTTATCACTTGTTTATATGAGTATATGATTTAGGGTTTTGGTTTTAAAGGATTACTCTTTTATAAAAATGAATAATATGTAAATTGGTTTGAGTGATAATATATATGTATAACCTCCCAAAATAAAAAAATAAAATAAAATAAAAATCTAAATGTATTTAAAAGGCTAAGTAAATACATAAAGTTCCTTGCAAACTTTTGACACTTACATATACTTCCTATATTGTTATTATGGGAGTAAAAGTTGAAAGATAAAATTAATTTGGGGGCATGTTTTAAAAATAAATGAAAAAATTGCATATAGTAAACTAAAAATACCTTTAGTGGTTCAAAGCTTCACATAAGTTCAAAAGTTCTATATTTTTAATAATAATATTTCACTTCTATTTTTATGTGACAAGACCTGGCATAACACTGCCTTTCAAGAGCTAAAGACAAAGATCATATAAAAAACAATGGAAAGTTCCATAATATGAGTTAGCAGGCATTAAAACCAATACATGTTATCAAAGAATTGTATGACTGAAAGAGAAATAGATTAGTCACACATAGCAAGGTCAAGAGAAGCCTGAATGTTAAATGCTACCCACTTGATTCAAGATAAAAGAATGAAAACTTTCATCATGTTAAGTATATCCTCCCAGTGGGGACTTTTGGGAGGATTTGGATGAGTCACACAGGATGGTTATCTGCAAATGGGTTGCCTTTTACATCACTGGAAGAAATTTCCTGAACTAATGATACCACAGATCCATCAAAATGTATGTATTAGAAAATGGTATAAACTCTGCAACAATCCACTATAGATTGTAAAAGGAAAAAAATTACTTCTTCCAAATATCTACCAATTCATGACTTGTTGGCTAGAATTAATTATAAATCAGAAGCTTGATAAATTTATTGACCGAAGTATGACAAGTCTCTACATTGCAAATATAGATTCCAAAATACCTTTGAGGTTTCAACTAATAAACTATAGTGGAACCTCTGGAAAGAGGGAAAGAGAAACCCAGTGTTTTTATATGAATAAAATAACTCTTATTTAGATCATAGGCCTGTTCATTTCCTGATACCAGTGACCGCAAGTGCATTGTTATGAATCAAAATTTTATCTGTAATTGCCCGGATAAAACGTTGATGTGTAAAAATGTAAGAATGACATTTTTAAGAGATGCTCCCATTTTAGTCAACATATCCAATCTACATGGAATGAAAAGGTTTCATAATATTGAGATCTAGCAAAAGAAATTAAAAGCATGTGAGAACAGATTGAGTGTATTTTATTCCTATTTTCCTATCTGCAATTGGAATAGTACCAAGGATATTTCCAGTGAGACCACAAAAGAGTAACTTACATATTAATATAATTATTCAACTATGAAAGCTGGCATTTTATTTATCTTAATAATCATCTACAGGAAACTAACATAAAATAAATAAAAAAAATAATAGTATATTGTATCAGCTTCAACTCAGAGCTTTATTTCAAGGCTATAAGTTTCTCTTTTCTTCTACATAAAATGAGAAAGATCATATCTTTAATACATCCCTTCTTGGGTTGTTGTATAGTTTAGAAGTGCAACATTTTGAAAATCTATAAGAGCTACACAAATAGGAATTAGTATTAATGAATTGTATCCTTCCAAAAATGACTATCATACACTATATTACTTTTACATATACTTCCACTGAGATACTAACCTCTAACATTAATATCATATTTGTGTGTATCATAATTGTGCTTTTTAAAAAGAAAAACTAACATTGTTTCAAGAAAACATTTTGGATCTACATAATTATAATTACTCTTTGTGGATATCATCTTTTTTAATGGTCTATCAGATTATTTTCTCCCACTTAAATTTAATTCATTAGCCTCTCATTAAACCTTCCCCTCAATTCATGTCTTTTAGTGAAATGTACTTATAATGAAAGGGACTTTGATTGACATTCTCTTACTCTCTCATGACCCACCTGCTATATGTATTCTCTGGCCTCCTCTTCTAGTAGAGTCTTTCTTTAAAACATATACCTCTTCTTTCTCCCAAGATAAAGTCCTTATGAAAATAAGGGTCATGTTGTTAATGTTGTTTTAAACAAATATTCAATTCATATGTTCAGTGGCAGCCAAGAGCATAAAAGGAAGGAAGGTGAGTAGCAATAGATTCTAGATCCACCTCCCCATTTAGGTAACTTATTCCCTTGCTTAGGCAAGCAATAATATATGTACTTCATCTATTTTCAAAAGAAAAGCTGCCTCATTCATACTGATAGCCTGTGGATAATAATTCAAATGCAGGGAAGGATGAGAGCTATCTTAATGGGTGGGTAAATTATGTAAAGAAATGTTTAGGACTCCAGATTCTGATTTAATACCTACTGAAGGAGAATTCAAGCAAATCTCAATCATTTCCTCTCACCTCTGGAAAGAGGGAAAACAGAAGCCCAGTGCTTTGCCATTAATAAAATAAGCCTGATTTTAATCACAAGTCCATTAATTTCCTTGTACAAGCCCCTATCAGAGTTGTGTCCCAGACTTTTCAACCCTTCATCAGGATAATTGAAGCTTTATAGCTTTTTGAGAAATTGGCACTATTTTCCCAGAGTAAAGGGGAAAATTGTATTGCCAGTTTAATCATGTGCCTGCCTATGCAATGTCCAGGAAGTAAGCTACAGGAAATGCAGAAGGTTGAAAGGGCTAGACTCACATTGCTTCCTTCTGATTATTCAAGGAGAAGGGACAATACTAACCTCTAAGATTAGATGTTGTAGTGACAAAAGAATCACATAAAAAAAAAAGTCATCCAGGTCAGACAATGTAATGTTAGTAGACCTGTGAAAATCAGTCTGAATTCTTTGATTTTGTAGGGCTGACATACTATATATTAAATATAAAGAAGAGAGATTAACAATGTTTTTAAATAACAATGCAATATCTAAATCTTTAAAATTATGCTTAAAATATGATCTTCTGTGACCATTTCAACAAATACAAGAAGCATAATGTAATTTTTTTTAAAATACAGATTCAAAACATTACAAATCTTTGAATAAAACAAAAGATTCAAAGAAATTCAAAGAGTTTAATGAAGTTGTAGACATCATAGACTTAGATCTGTTTGGATTCTGAGGGATTAAGTAGAAAAGATGAGGTGAAAGTCATGGACATCATAGACTTAGATCTGTTTGGATTCTCAGGGATTAAGTAGAAAAGATGAGGTGAGGATTCATGTCTTCTTCACTGATGACCAGGAGTCATAGTATCATGGATGTATTCCAGCACCCTGAAGGAGAGACAGGTAACAAGAAGTACCAGTCAAGTCAAACCACCACCATAATCTTGAGTACCATCTTCCCTCAGACCTTAATGGAGACAACTCAGGACTCAGAATCTAACTATTTTAAGAAAAGCAAGGTTTCCATTCTAGAGTCAACAAACATTATTTTGGGAAGCAAACCATGTGGACATACACTAACTGCTTCTGCTAGTACCCTGAAACCAAAAGTATCTATGACCTAGGATTGAAAGGGTTGTTTTTTTTGTTGTTGTTGTTGTTTTTGTGATGGAGGAGTTTTTCCCACAAAAAATCTTTGTCACTCTCAAGAAGCTGAAAATTAGAAATAGACATGATTTTTTCCATTGGAAGTGATTTTGTAAAGGCAACGTTATCATCTATATTGTCATTGCCCCCTAAGAGCCATGGTAACTTTCCATGAGACTTACATCTGAAATCTTTCAAATATGGTGTCTCATTTCATTAGAACCTGAATTTAGTGAGAGAAGGAATTGTCTTGCTTTTCTGTTTATATCCCCAGTGCTCAATGAGATGCTTTATATATATAGTAAGAGTTTAATAAATGCTTCATTCACTATGCTACTATGTTCAACCCACACACACACTTAAATAAACATCTTTGGCTTCTTATTACCTCAAAGATCAAATATAAACTCCTATTCTTTCATCCAAAGCACTTTGTAATCTAGCCCCTTCCTATCTTTTCAGACTTCTTACATCTCACTCAATATCACCTACTGTTTGATTTAGAGACATTGGTCTCATTTCTGTTCCACAAACAGGACAGCAGATACTCATACTAAGGAATGGTCTGTACTCAAAATGTTCTGAGGTCCTTTCCATGTCTGAACTTTAGTAGTTTTTTAATTGGATGGAAAGCATATCAGACTTTAAGTGTTTACATTTTTAAGTCAACGGGAACATCATAAGCATAGCTTTCTTTAGATACATGTAAAAATAGAGAAATACAAAAAAAATTATCATTTTAATATTCATATCATTTTCTAACTTATAACTAGTTATGTATGTTTCATTTTCCAAGCCAAATCATGTACCTTTTGGGTGATAAGACTTTATTTAATTCCATTTTTTTCTATATTCAGTTGCCAGCATAGTGCTTTAAACATAGCACGTATATAACAAATGTTTATTGAATTGAATTTTATTGAAGAAAACCTTAAAATTAATCAGTTTTGATTGCTTGGTATGACATGATAGTAATATATAAACACATAGGAAGATTCTTTTCTGTCTTTTGTTCTATAAAGGAAGTGTCTTCAAGTTAGAAACCAGAAGAAAGATGATTTAATGATAACAGCTTCAAACCTGAAATACCTGTGTGGTTTGGAAGCAAATTCTCAGGGAATCAAGAAACCTGAGTTCAAGTTTTTGTTTCACCACTTACAAGATGTATGACCTGGGCAAGATTATATTATTTTCCCTGGGCATCTCTCTCATCATCTGTAAAATGAAGTTTGGGCTAATTGATTTTTTGGAGAGGTGTCTAGAACATAGTAAGAATTTATTCAATTCTTTATGTTATCTATGCATCTTGTAAGGATGGGATTTGTGCAAGGGGGTGGGACCAAAGGAGCCAGAGAAGGCTCTGAAAGTTGCTGACAGTTGAGAGGGGGGAGGATTCTGGGAGATTCTCCAGAGAAAAGAGGGAGAAAAGAGGTCTTTGGACAGAGGACTGGGAAGAGGGAAGAGGACATCCCAGATCTGATCCAGTCCTGAGGGCTTCCTGAGCATCTTCTTTTGGAAATTGAAACAGTGATTCCCTGATCAAAGCCATTTCATCACACCTCACTCGCCAGGACTTCAAAAATGGAGTCAGCTAAGTTTTTGGACTCCATTTTGGGAGCAATCTCTTAGTCTTCTTCTCCCATTACCCAACCTTGCTGAGAGACCCCATTTCAGTCAAAACGTACAATTATAGAAAAAAGATAGAAACAGAAAAGGATAGAAATAGAAGGAGAATGGGCAAGGAAGAAGCTTCTTCTTCCCTCCTAAGTGACAGACCCCATAGAAATAGAGAACAGGGCACCTCAAAATCTCTCTGCCCTTTATCCCTTTCCCCAATCCCTGAATTGTGAATAATAAAAGCCATTCAACAGTCAGATAGCTTTCCAGAGTCTCTGAGAGACAACAAGGGAGAGGGGAACCACAGCTTGGTCTGGTTGTCTCTGTAATAGGTATAGGCTGTAAAAGTTTAAAAGCAGATTTGTGTAAGCATGTTAGGGAAAGCCTTTGCTGGAAGTCATGGACATTCTGAATAGAATGCAGGGGGTAGGGAGGAGAGTGCTGAGCAACAGACAGATGGCTGTGTTGTGAGGGGTTCAGAGAAGAAGTACAATCTGAAGTCCCTTTTGACCTGGGATCTTGGAGAGTGGTGAAGGTTGAAAAGGCAGAAGACATCAATCCTGAAAGTCAACTCTGAGGAGGGAAGTGGCCTGTGATCTGGTGGACAGTTTGCAGACATCTCTCCCTACCTGGTTACTTTGGATCATTGGTTGTGGAGGACTTAGTTCCTGGTATCCTGAAAACATCTCTGGAGCAGTTGTGAGACCCCAAATTCAAGCCCTCTTCCTCAGGTACTTAGCCAAGCACTCAAAATCTGGCAGAAGTCATATTGGCTAAGGAACTTACCCTTTTTGACTCCAGTCCCGGGCAGTTAGATATAGTTACACCTAACCCCCTCTCCTATCCCCTCATATTACAATTAAACTGTTTCCCTGTGTGTTTTCTAGTACTTTAAAGTCCTCGTTGAATATATTTAACTCTTTGAGGTTTTTCCAGGCTGGGTGGGGCAGAGTGACAGTTAGTCAGGCTTAACTGCCATTTCGGTCAACGGTCATTCCCCTTATAGTTAAACCTGGTTCCCTGGCTTGTAAAGTCTTACCCATTGTCCCTTCTGGTCTCCTATCCACCCCACTGAACCCACAAATAATATTTAAGTTAAATCCCCTGGTTTTCTCCATAATACCTCCATCTTGAAGCCAGACCACCTGCTGTGAAATTAACTGATGGGGGGAGGTTTATGTGAACCCCGTCCTTATTCAGAATCAGATTGGGCTATCACATACCTCGTCTTCTAAGGAAGTCTTGCCCCCAACTCCTGTGGGGTGGCACAATCATCCAGGTCACACAGTTTTGAGGTGACATCCTCTTAAAGTCTCCCAGTGTATATTTGGCCCCAGGGGAGAGCTGGAAGAGAGACTCACCTTACAGATTTTCTTTATCTCCTTTCTAGCAAACATTCGGTTACTGGGTTTTTTAATTGTTACAATCAATCTCTCCATTTGGATCTATCTATCTATCCATTTATCTATCTATCTATCTATCTATTGGGATAGTCATTCTCTTGATCTTGCTGTCACCCACAAATATACCATCTCTATGTTCAAAAATGCTGAAATCCTCTTAACTAATTATAATCTATTGACTTTTCACCTCTCCCTTGCTTTCCTTTACAAAACTCTATTCTTAGCACCATGCTTCTTAATCCTTTACCTTTCAAATGTTTTTCAGGTCATCTTTCCTGCATTAGCCATTCTTTCCTCTTCTTCCTACCTTGATGTTTGGTGAACTAATTCAACTCTTTAATATCATCTTCTCTTGAATCATCTACTATCCTCCTTATAATATCATTGATTATGCTCAGCCAAGCTTCAGCCTTAAATCATTCTCACCATTTTCCACCTTTGCTTCAACACACATGCTGCTGAAAATCACAAAGATCTTATGATTGGATCGAGTACAAATTTATGTTATAGGATCTCAGCTGGGTTCTCACTGCCACTAGGAAATATTATTATACCTCCTTTATCAAGTCACTATCTCATTCTCCACATAGCTTTTCCAAACCTTTTAATTTTTCTTAAACCTCTCATGGTTCTTCCTTCTTCCATTCTCTTTGCTCCATATTTTAAGGATGGAAAAAGGACATTTCTGGTCAATTCCCTCTTCTCTCTTCCTCATCTTATATCACTCATATGATTTTTGCCACTATCTCCTCCTTTATTTCTTTCTCACATGATGTGGATATAAAAAGGACAACACACTATCTTTCTGGTCAATAAGGCATGAAGTCTTGGAGTCATCCTAGATTTCTCACTATTTCACATTCCTTATATCCAGTCTGTTGCCAAGGGCTATTGATTTTACTGCTATGGCATCTCTTGTATGTATCCCCTTCTTTCTTCTGGTACTGCCAAAACTTTAGTTCAGGCACTTATTACCTTATGTTATTGCAATAACCTGATGGTGGTTCTGCCTTCTTAAATTTTCTCCCCATTCCCATTTCATCCTCCATTAAGCCACTGAAGTGATTACTCTAAAATATGGGTTTGACTATGACACTTTCTTTAAAAAAAAACCTCGTGTTTTCTATTGTTTCCAAAATCAAATACAAGATTCTCTGTATTACATTAAAAACCTTTGTAACCTAGTCTTCTCCTACATTTCCAGTCTTCTTACATCCTACTTCCCAATATATACGTTTTGATCCAATGACACTGCCTTCCATATTGTTCCACAAGCAAGACACTCTGTTGATTGACTAGGCATTTTCTCAAGTTGTTGCCTATACCTCTAATGTTCTCTTTCCTCTCCTCCAACTATTGACTTTTCTGGTTTCTTTTAAGTCTGAACTAAAATCTGACCTAAAGAAAAACCTTACCCAACATTTCTTAAGGCATTTCCTTAAGTCATATTTATTTTGCATAGAGTTTGATTTGCATATAATTTTTTTGCTTATTGTCTCCCTGATTAGATTGTTAGCTTCTTGAGAGCAGAAATTACCTTTTGCCTCTTTTTGTCTCTTCAGTGTTTAGCAAAGTGCCTGTAATATAGTTAGTAATCAATGATTAATTGATTATCTATTTTCATGTTTTATTTTGAGTACATAAAATACTTTATTCATTTTATATTATTACATAAATACTAATTATCATTATCAACATCATTTTCATTATCATCTAAATTTTTTTGGAAGCTAATAGTTCATGACATGGAAAAGGAATGGCAAACCATTTCAGTATCTTTGCTAAGAAAAACCCCAAATTGGGTCTCAAAAAGTTGAACATAACTGAAATATCTGAATAAAAACAACAACAATCCTATGACTATACAACTTAGCTTTTAGAGGTAATAGAAATATACTTGATGGAGTTTTAGAAAGAAAGTGAATATTTAAAATATAATTGTTATTTATTGGGAATTATTTCTTTCATCCTTTTAATATTTTAGGTTATTTACTCTGCCTACTCATACAAATACTTCATGGAACTTATAAAGTTAGTCCTTATGAGGCACAATCTCATAAGGAACAAAATAGAACAGATATTAGCTAAAGGAAGCAAAGGAAGAAGGTGCTACATTCCATTCTGGAATTACTTATTGAAATAAAGAAAAATATGGGGGAAAGGCAATCTTCACTTGTCTTGCCCATTGGGATCTTAAATAAGCCACTTAAATTTGAGATCTCCAATTCCCTCATCTATAATATGGGAATAGTAATACTTGGCCTTATTTACTTCACATGATTTCTGTCATGATAACATGGAATAAGTGTCATAAAGTGTTGTATCTGCAAAGTGCGCAAATTGCTATTGTTGCTATGACTGGCCACTTAGTTCACTTCTGAATTTCTTGACAGTTTAGAAAAAAATTCAAGCTCAGTATTACATAGTTTGCAAGATCAGAGAAAAGAAAGTAGAAATGTTTACAAGATACATTTATTCCTCAAAATAAACACAAGAATGGATCATATAGACCTTTGCCTAAGAGATATTAAATGACACATGGTAGACAATATCTTCCACTTTGATTTTTCTGATACCTATTTATGTTCTTCAAGTGAAATCATTATTACATTGAAATTCATAGGATATCATTTAGAAATTACCCTGACATATGTTTGTAATCTGTGTAAAAATATTGAAAATTATAATTACTGTGTACATATATACATAAATGTATGTAATGGGTATATATCTTTTTTAATTTTTATTTTTTCCAGATTATATATTAATGCAATTTTAAATAATCATTTTCTGACATTTTATGTTCCATATTTTCTCCCTTCCTCCCACTCCACCCCACCCCAAGATATGGTGTAAGTGATATGATATAGGTTGTATGGATAGAATTTGCTCCACAGGATGTTCTTACCCAAGAATCCCATTTGCATGTTTATGCTACATGTGAACATAGGGAGGATATAGTTTTGGTGTGACCTTGCCTTTCTCTCTCTCTTTCCCTGAACATTGCTGCTGAACCCTGGCTTTGAGTCAGGCAGGAGAATTTACACATGTGGTCTTACTTTAGTTAGAAAATTAAACTTTGAACTTCTATTTCTTTTTTTTTAATTTCTCCTACTTCAAGTTATTATTAATAAATTTTATAAAATTAATACTTGGAGTTTTGATATTAATATAAATCTTATATTTTTGGTGACCAGTGAAGTTGGGAAAAGAATTCTCAATTATTTTAAGAAAGCATTTGAGTAAATATAGGGAGTAGATAAATTAAAACAACAACAACAATAACAACAAAAATATGTTTCTCTTCTGCCACAGCCTTTTCATCCTTCCCCATCCTTTTACCTCCTTCTTCAATCTTCTGGTAGGGACCTGCCCATGAGGAAGCCAGGTAGTGGTGTCTCCACTGGCCTGATTTGGTTTGTGGACGTTAGCCTGGGGCTTCTGGCCAAAACAAATGGAAAGCTTCCTGATGCCTCCTGCCATTTGTAATAGGTGATTTTTAAGATGTAATAAGGGATTAGGTAGGATGTAATATGAGGCTGAAGCTAGGGGTTATAACTGATAGGATCAGAGAATAAGGCAAGGCAAGGGACCCAAGGCTGGAGGTAATCAAGGGAATGGATTAGGTAGTAGGGAAGTTAAGGCAATAGAGTGGATGAGGAAGGTTCAATGATGAAGAATGGTAGTTGAGGTGGTAGGAGAAATAAGGGAATGTCTGAGTTTAGGGAGTATAACACTGAGGTAACAAGGGTTGCAAGGGAGAGGATAAATTAATCTAGGCAGGCAAACAGCAGCAGGGAAATACAGTCTTGGACTTAGGTTAAAGACAAAACACTGAAGGGAAATATACTGATCCCTTCAAGTATAAGACACTTTACAGAGCCAGGTTAGAGTCAGCCAAGACAGCTTGAAATTGACTTCAGGCTTTAGTCAGTTTCACAGGAAGGGACTAGTATTGAAGTTACACTTCCTTCAAAATAGATACCCTCAGTTTCCTTCAAACTGCAGAGAGTATGTTGTTTCTCTTTCTCTTCCTCCCTCTCTTACTAATTAACTAATGAAGTAGCCAAAAGGTCTTGTTTAAACACAAAAGGGCTTATTGTCTTTAGGGATAGATTGGGAGGGTAGAGGATCAAGGAAGCCCTAACAGCTGCTTAGAGAAGCCTCTGGTGGGGGAAGGGAAGCAGGAATGTGAGACTGAGAAAGGACCTGCCTTTACTCAGCTCTCAAGGTGATTTTGAAATCAAAAGGGGTTAGGAAGTTGGCTACAAAGACTCAAAAGATAATTTGTTGCAAGGGTAAGGACTAAAACTATCACAGATTTGAACTAACTCTTAGATCTACTCTCCTATTCACTCTTCTCAGACATTCAGGTAGGGGAAATGAGGGTAGTAATAAGGTAGGGTAGGGAGATTCAAAGGATTTAGCTAAATTAACAAATCTCAAAAGAAACTGCAAATCTAGGCCAGGTTTCAATCTCCAGAAGGAGCTCAGCTGGACCTTGGTTCCCTGCACGAGTTCCCAGGACCAACTGAAAGTTTTCCCAAGATTCTAAAACCTCTTAACTGACATAAGAACTCTGAAAAAGCCTGCAAAACTGTTATGCCTCTCTCTGTATCACACTTTGCTATGGCCTCTCCCTGGCCACCTCCCACTGCTTCAGCCATTCTTGCTGTTCCCTAGTTAATGCCTCCCACTGCTGATTGCCTGAGGATCCAAGAGCTATTTGGAAGCACTTTCCTGTGTGGAGGGCAAGATCTGAATTCCCTTTCCCCTTTAATTGAAGACAGCTGAAATTGCTTGCTGTGGCTTCCCAAAGTGTTTTTTTAGCTACAATTAGTTTCTTCAGGGCTTTTACCTGGGGACAAACTCCCACCCTCTTAACTCCCTGCCTCCAGGGGTAACCCCCCCCCCCCCGCCCCAATTAAACTTGAAACCTTTCAGCTCTTCCTTTACAAATTAAGATAAAAGGTGGCTCACCTCCTTCCATTCCTCAGTATCCCCTACCAAAAGAGGCAATTGAGGGGATCATCCCAGTAATAGATTCATTAATTGTGCAAGGAATAATAATTCCATGCAAATCCAAATATAATACACCTATCCTACTTGTAAAAAAAGCCAAAATTAGGCCCAGATAGCAAAACTGTCTATTGATTTGTACAGGATTTGAGAGCTGTAAATAATCATGTCATTAAGAGACATGATTTAAGAGACTGTGGTTCCCAGGCCAGCCACAATTATCTCCTCTATTCCCAGCATAGTCACATATTTTATTGTGGTAGATCTGTGCTCAGCATGGTTCTCAATCCCTATTCATGAAAATTCAAGGAATATATGTGCCTTCACCTAGAAAGGTTCCCAGTGGACATATTAAGGGTTCATGCAAAGTTCCAGGTTGCTCTCACAGGTTTTAAGACAGGATTTAGAAAATATTACGTTTAAGGAGAGCTGTTTGATACAGTTTGTAGATGATTTGCTCCTGGCCTCACCAAATGCCATAGTATGCCAGGAAGACTTTTCCTTTTAGAGCTACATAAAAGAGGCCATGAGATCTCTAAAGCAAAGATTCAGTGGTATCTCCCCAAAGTGGAATATTTAGGGTTTATTTTAAGAGCTGGGGCCTCCTCTTTTCTGCTGTCCAGCTCCCTGAAGCCCTACCTCGGCCCATACAGGTGGAACTGATCTTGTCTCTAGAGGAAACCACCAGGCAGACATTTTGCAGTGAAACTCACTGCCTTATAAGGGCCTGAATTAATTTTAATATTGGCAACTAGAAATGACTTAATTTTATCCCTTTCTTATAATGAACAGGAAGTAGGAAAATGGTAGCAAAAGTTTAAGGCAAAACAGATAAATGGAATATGGGTGTCATCTAAAGGAAAACTCCTATTCCCTAGAAGTTTTTATCACCAAATATGCCTATCCTTTCACAAAAAAAGTCACTTTGGTGCCCAAGGCATTGTAGACTCTGTTAAAAGAGTATGGATAGCCCCCTGGTATGACTACTATAGCCTCTAAAGTGTCTGTACCTTGTCATACCTGCCAAACCTATAATCGGCACATCTTTCATAGCAAAGTTTTGGTGGGTGTCTTCTGGCTTACACACCTTTGGGTTTATAAGTATTATTTATTTAAAATTTATAAATATCATTTCTCACTAGGCCTATAAGGTAGATATTATTTCTACCCATTTTACTAATAAGGAAACTGAAACAAACAAAGGGCATGTGACTTACATGGATCATATAACTAGTAAGTGTCAGAGGAAGAATTTGAACTCAGATCTTCTGAATTCCAAGTCTAGGCTATCTAGTGTTATATTCAAGGAGGTCACTACTATCTTTTGATGTATATGAAGATGATGTACAGAGGGGATAGGATGGTACTTCTCCTTTATAACAGTTGCTCAGGCAGGATCCTTCAGGTCAAAGTTGTTTATCCCTTCAGGACCCACCTGGGTTTAATTGATATTATTAAATTGGGCTCTTCAGCTGGGATAACATTGGGAATCTGACTGTGTGACTCCCTTCCCAAAATAAGCGTTGGAAACCAATTCAGGAAGGTACTTTAAACTTTAAATATATTTGGTAAGAAGGATAATGGTAAAGGATTGAGGTATTAGGAGACCCTACTTTAAATTGCTACTAATAAATCTCTAACTGCAGGCAAATGAAGGAATCAAGATAATAGCTTCCCTCTGGTCCAGCCTGGCCAGGGCTAAACCAGAGTAGGTAAACTGCTGGGAAATCTTCAGCTTCTTCTTCTATAGATCTTAAGCCTTTAACAGTTGAGATATATCCACCCTTTCCACCCTCTTCTTCGTCTCCTGCCCAGGATCCCTCCCGGGCCCTGGGAAGCCTAGATAGCTAAGATGATGAAATTCCTAATATCTAGGGGCAGTAAAAACAGAGATGGTGGTCAAGTACAGGTTGATAATGGTACAGGTAACACAGGAGGAGCTTGCAAGGTAGTGTTTGCAACTCTATCTCCAAGACCAGGATCCACACTGATCTCTAGCCTCAGGACAGGTAAAAAACCCAGAACCTCTCTCAGGGTTCTCAACTGCTCTCTCCTGCCTCCCACATGCCTCTCTGGGAACATTCTATCCAATTGACTTATCTGTCAATCATTGAGTGAACTTCGAGCTCCCAGAGATTCAATATAACACTAGCTAAATAACTTAATCCTTATTTAATATTTTCTTTGTCAGTCATTTTGGATAATAATGGTTCCTTGACTTGCAGAGTTAGTTAATCAGAAGATAGTCCACCAATAATCATTTCTGAAATTCCTATTCAATGCCAAACATTGTAATAAGAGCTAAGGGAACTGTGATGGTGTAATTTAAATAGTTACAGAAAATGGACTTTTGTTTGAAGATGTTTTGAAAAATGAAAAGTGTTTTAGTACTACTCTTATTACATACTTAGTGACAGGAAAAATGTTGATTACAATGCTTTGGTCAAGAATCCCTCTTTACCTTTTTAAAGTCCTAAGCAGGAGGTATCTGATGCCCGCTTTGAAAGGTCAGGGTAGAACTTGGAAGGCACCCCAGCTTTGTCAGTTCTCATAAATGTTCATGAAAGCAAAGGACTGATTGTATTCACCATCAATAAGCACCATATGAGTGATGCTGTCAAAGCTTCCTACATCCTGTCATTCTGTCAGTGTATCTTCATCTCATTCTGTTGCAAATCCCTCACTATTTATTTCACTTTTGAGATTAACAGTGTGCTAGCTTCTGTATAGAACATCACATTTCTTTTCCCCTGATCTATAATCTAAATTATTTTCTAAGTGTAAGTCCAGATATAACTTGTAATTTCTAATGCTCTTCATTTAGAAAAACAACAACAACAATAACAAACCATGTAATATTACTATGAAAAGAGTCCTGAACTTGGATTCTGGAGACTACTGGCTACAAATTGTACCTCCAAATGCTTGCTAGCTACATAATCTTTGACAAGTAATTTACTTTCTCTCTTCTTGTTCCTTATCCATAAAGCAAGCAGAATAAGTCTGTTGTGAGGATTTAATAATATATGTAAATGGTGATGTATATCTCATCTATCATTATTTAGTTAGTCCTCCTAGAATATAATCAACAAATATTTGACAATATGTTATTCCAGTCCTAAATTCCATTGGTATGAAACTCGTCTTTATAGAGATCAATGCTCCCTGCCTGTGAAAGAGGTGTTGCAGAGTTTGTGAATGTGGGAGATAGGAGAGATTTTAGTATTTCTTCAAACGATACTTAATTTTCTTCAGCCTTCAGGCTCTTCAGTTGCTTTTAGTAACTCTGACTTCTAGCTCCAAGAGAGAAAATGGAAGATACCAACCCCACTTCAAATTGCCGAAGGAAAAGACTTTGGGAAGACTTGCTTATGGAAGGATCTTGAAGTCTCCATCATGTCCCTACAGACTTTGGAGAACTTCCACTTGGGAGAGATTGAGAGAGATATCTCCTTCTCTCTCTTTCTCCCTCTCCCTCTTTCCCTGTCTTTTCTTTTTTCTCCCTCTCCCTCCCTCCCCCATCTCTCTCTCCCCATCTCTCTCCTGCCCCTCAGCTGAGTTATTTTGTTCCCTACAGGAGAGTTTATTTGTATTGTTTGTTGTACATACTCATGTGTATACTTTCTCTGATTTCTATTTTGCAATTGAATTAGACAAATGGGCTGCTTTGTCATTGCTCTGTTCATTCATTGTGGAAGTGGTATTTGGTGAAAAAGTAATCAAAAGTTAGATATGAACCTTAAGATCCTGTTTTATTTCATTAATAAAACAAAGATCAGAACTTAAATAGAATCTAAAAATTATATCCATCAGACTAACAACATTTAAGGGAGCAAAGAGAAATAATTCTATCCTGATACCCCCTCTTTCTGAGAAGAGAAGATTTGTTAAACTTCTTGTTCTAATCTCCTTCTTCCTCTCCTAGGAGTATTCAAAGCATTTCTTGGAGAACAGTTGGGGAAAAGAGTCTAGTAATATCTATCCTTTCCAGTCACACAATGACAGTACCATACTGTATGTGGCAGACAAATACTCAATACATATAAAGTTGAAACAAAGCTTATATTTATGTAAAACTAAGATAAAATTGTAGCATTTCTTAGTATTGTTGTAGTTTTCACTTTTGTTTTGGAGAAAACACTGTCAAGTTCTGTGATTCATTCATGAGGGAACATGGTGCATTTCCAATGTGATACATTGAAGAAAAAGCAAAAACAAAAAGCACTTGAATTTTAAGTCAAAGAACCTAATTTCAAATTCCAGATCTGTAATTTAATATCTATGTGACTTTGACTAATACATCTCTTCAATATCTTATCAACCATATTCCAGTTTCACTATCTATAAAGTGATTGGCTTAAATTAGATTGTCTCTTAGATTCCTTCCTTTCACTAGCACATCTTGGGATTAAAGCTGCACAGTATTGAATGGGATGCTCCAGAATAGAATTCCATCTTCATCACTGGAAAACTTCAAGCAATGATTAGAAGATTATTTAGGAACAGGAATGATTTGGATAAAATTAAGGATTGATAGAAATTTTACTAAATGAGGTCTGTCCTTTCCATTTGTTAGATTTGATGATTTTCAGAGTTAGAAACATAACATTCAAATATAATACTGAAAGAAATTTTTTGTATAATAAAAAAAATACTATTGTAACCCCTGAGGTCCTCAGGTTGTTTCAATTTAATTCACTTTTTTAGCCTTACCTTCTGTCTTAGAATCAGTACTGTGTATTGGTTTCAAGACAGAAGAGCAGTAAAGGCTGGAAAATGGAGGTGGAGAGATTGCCCAAGATCACACAGCTAGAAAGAGTCTGAGACTAGATTTGAACCCAGGATCTCCCATCTCTAGATGTGGCTCTCAATCCACTGAGCCACCAACTACCCCCAGTTTAATTCACTTTCACAGAATTCTTTTTGGATTAGACCATAAGACCTGATTTGTAGTTAATGAGGAAATGTTGCTAATTATTTCCAGTGCTATTTATAAAATGTATATCTCCATAACAGAACAAAGTAAAGGACAAAGTTGAGAATTAATAAAGGGAAGATTTGTTTATTTTTTCCCAAAGCAATCCATTGTACTTTATTTTTTTTTGCTTTTCCCATTTAATAATTTTTATTTTTAGAAAAGTTAACATGGTTACATGATTCATGCTCTTACTTTTCCCACTTTATTTTTTTTGAAAAATTTTTTATTTTGAATATTTTGTCCTAGTTACATATTTCATGTTCTTTCCCTCTCCCCGAATCTCCCCTAACCCCCCTTAGCCAACACACGATTCCACTGGGTTTTACACATATCATTAATCAAGACCTAATTCCATATTATTGAGAGTTGGACTAGAGTTATCATTCAGTGTCTACATCCCCAATAATATCCCCAACAGCCCATGTGTTCAAGTAGTTGTTTTTCTTTTGTGTTTCTTCTCCCACAGTTCTTCCTCTGAATGTGGCTAGTTTTCTTTCTTATCAGTCCCTCAGCCTTGCTCTGGATCCTTGCATTGCTGCTAGTATAAAATTCTGTTATGTTCAATTTTACCACACTGTATCAGTCTCTGTGTACAATGGATCTGCTCCTTTCACTTTTCATCAGTTACTGGAGGTCATTCCAGTTCACATGGAATTCATCCAGTTTTTTATTCCTTTGAGCACAATAGTATTCCATCACCAACAGATACCACAATTTGTTCAGCCATTCCCCAATCGAAGGACATTCTTTTATTTTCCAATTTTTTGCAATCACAAAGAGTGCGGCTATAAATATTTTTGTACAAGTCTTTTTCCTTATTCTTTCTTTGGGGTATAATCATAGCAGTGCTATGGCTGGATTAAAGGCAAATAGTCTTTTAAAGTCATTTGAGCCTAGTTCCAAATTGCCATCCAGAATGGTTGGATCAATTCACAACTCCACCAGCAATGCATTAATGTCCCAATTTTGCCACATCCCCTTCAACATTCATTACTCTCCTCTCCTGGCATTTTAGCCAATCTGCTAGGTTTGAGGTGATACCTCAGAGTTGTTTTGATTTGCATTTCTCTAATTATTAGAGATTTAGAACACTTTCTCATGTGTTTATTGATAGTTTTGATTTCTTTATCTGAGAATTGCCTATTCATGTCCCTTGCCCATTTATCAATTGAGAGATGGCTTGATTTTATATACAATTGATTTAGCTTCTTGTTTATTTCAGTGATTAGACCCTGAGTTTTTTGTTATAAAGATTTTTTTCCGAATTTGTTGTTTCCCTTCTAATTTTGGTAGCATTGGTTTTGTCTGTACAAAAACTTTTTAGTTTAATGTAGTCAAAATTATTTATTTTATATTTTGTGATTTTTTTCTAACTCTCGCTTAGTTTTAAAATCTTTCCCTTCCCATAGATCTGACAAGTATACTATTTTGTGCTCACCCAATTTACCTATAGTTTTCTTCTTTATATTCAAGCCATTCACCCATTATGAGTTTATCTTGGCATAGGGTGTGAGATGTTGATGTAGGCTCAATCTCTCCCATATTATTTTCCAATTTTCCCAGTAGTTTTTGTCAAATAGTGGATTTTTGTCCCAAAAGCTGGGTTCTTTAGGTTTATCAAAAACTGTCTTGCTGAGGTTGCTTACCCTAGTTTATTCCACTGATCCTCCTTTCTGTCTCTTTGCCAGTACCATATTGTTTTGATGACTACTGCTTTGTAGTACAGTTTAATATCTGGTACTGCTAGGTCACCTTCTTTCATATTTTTTTTTCATTATTTCCCTTGATATTCTTAATCTGTTGTTCTTACAAATGAACTTTGTTATAGTTTTTTTCTAATTCAGTAAAAAAGGTTTTTGGTAGTTTGATAGGTATGGCACTAAATAGTTAATTAATTTGGGTAGAACGGTCATTTTTATTATGTTAGCTTGTCCTAAATCAATGTTTTTCCAGTTGTTTAGATCTAGTTTTAATTGGGTGGAAAGGGTTTCGTAGTGTTCGTATAATTCCTGTGTTTGTCTTGGCAGATAGATTCCTTATTATTTTATATTGTCCAGGGGGATTTTAAATGGAATTTCTCTTTCTAACTCTTCCTGCTGTGATGTTTTGGAAATATATAGAAATGCTGATGATTTATGGGGGTTTATTTTGTATCCTGCAACTTTGCTAAAGTTGTTGATTATTTACACTAACTTTTTAGTTGAATCTCTGGGATTTTTTAAGCAGATCATTGTATCATCTGCAAAGAATTATAGCTTGGTCTCCTCATTGCCTATTTTAATTACTTTCACTTTCTTTTTCTTCTCTAATTGCTACTGCTAGTGTTCCCAGTACAATGTTAAATAATAGAGGTGACAATGGGCATCCTTGTTTCACTTTTGATCTTATTGGGAAGGCTTCTAATTTATCCCTATGGCAGATGATGTTTGTTGATGGTTTTAGATATATACCATTTATTATTTTTAGGAAAGGCCCTTCTATTCCTAAACTTTCTAGTGTTTTCAGTAGGAATGGGTGTTGTATTTTGTCAAAATCTTTTTCAGCATCTATTGAGATGATCATGTGGTTTTTGTTGGTTTGCTTTTGATATGGTCAATTATGTGGATGGTTTTCCTTATGTTGAACTATCCTTGCATTCCTGGTATAAATCCCACCTGATCATAATGAATAACCCTCATGATCACTTGCTGGAGTCTTTTTGCTAGTGTTCTATTTAAGATTTTTGCATCAATCTTCATTAAGGAAATTGGTCTGTAGTTTTCTTTCTCTATTTTTGACCTACCTGGCTTTTGGATCAGTACAATATTTGTGTCATAGAAGGAGTTTGGTAGAACTCCTTTGCTTATTATGTCAAATAATTTCTATAGTATTGGAATTAGTTGTTCTTTGAAGGTTTGATAGAATTCATTTGTGAATCCATCTGGTCCTGGGGATTTTTTCTTAGGGAGTTTTTTGATGGCTTGTTTAATTTCTTTTTCTGATATGGGATTATTTAAGTATTCTATTTCTTCTGCTGTTAATCTAGGCAATTTACATTTTTGTAAATATTCATCCATCTCACCTAATTTGCTCTATTTATTGCCATATAATTGGGCGAAATAGTTTTTAATGAATGCCTTCTTTTCCTCTTCATTAGAGGTGAGGTCTCTCTTTTCATCTTTGATACTGGTAATTTGGTTTTCTTCTGTCCTTTTTTTAATTAGATAGACCAGTACTTTGCCAATTTTTTTTTACTTTTTCAAAGTAACAGCTTCTAGTCTTATTTATTAATTCAATAGTTTTTTTTTTACTTTCAATTTTATTGATTTCTGCTTTGATTTTTATAATCTCTAATTTAGTCTTTACCTGGGGATTTTTAATTTTTTCTCTTTTTAGTTTTTTAATTTGCATATCCAGTTCATTGATCTTTGCTTTCTATAATTTGTTAATATATGCACTCAATGATATAAATTTCCCCTTGAGCACTGATTTAGCTTCATCTCACGGATTTTGGTAGGATGTCTTATCATTGTCATTCTCTTCAATGAAATTATTGTTTCTCTGATTTGTTCTTTAACTATTTGGAGAATCATATTATTTAATTTCCTATTAGTTTTTGTTTTGCCTGTCCATGTTCCCTTACTGATCATTATTTTTTGCATTATGATCTGAAAAGGTTACATTTATTATTATTTCTGCTTTTTTTGCATTTGTTTGCCATGTTTCTATGCCCTATTACATGGCCTATCTTTGTGAATGTTCCATGTACTGCTGAAAAGAAGGTGTAATCCTTTTTGTTCCTATTTATTTTTCTCCATATATCTATTAACTCTAATTTTTCTAGGGTTTCATTCACCTCTCTTATCTCTTTTTCATTTATTTTTTGGTTTGATTTAACTAGATATGATAAAAAGAATATTTATATCTCCCACTAGTATGGTTTTACAATATATTTCCTCCTTGTGCTCTGCCACTTTCTCCTTTAGAAATTTGAATGCTATACCATTTGGTGCTTACATTTTGAGTACTGTTATTTCCTCATTATGTATACTGCCTTTTATCAGGATGTAATTACCTTCCCTATCTCTTTTAATCAGATCTATTTTTACTTTGGCTTTAGCACAAATCATGATTGCCCCTCCTCCCTTCTTTTTCTCAGTTGAAGCCCAAAAGATTTTATTCCCACCCTTGACCTTAACCTTGTGTATGTTCTCCTGCCTCATATGTTTCTCGTAGACAAGGTATGGTAGGATTTTGTATTCTAATCCACTCTGCTATTTGCTTCTGTTTTATAAGTGAGTTCATCCCATTCACATTCAGGGTTATAATTTTTAGCTGTGTATTCCCTAACATTTTGGTATCCTCTCCTAGTTCTACCCCTTCCTATTATGATATTTCCTTTTAAACCTGTGGTTTATTTTAAACCAGTCCTCCTTGTCCCCTACCTTGATTTACTCCCCTTTCTACCCTCTCCCTTTTTATTCCCCTCTTATTATTTTCAAGGCCTTATGAATTCCCTCCCCACTCTCTTGCCCTCCCTTTAAGAACTTCCTCCCCCAACTGTCCCCTATGATTTGTCCCTTCTGCCTTTATCTGTAGGGTTAGATAGAATTTGATATCCTAATGGATCTAGATACTAGCTACTCTTCCCTCTCAGGATTAATTCCACTGAGAGTAAAGTTTAAGTATTTCCTTTTATGCTCTCTTCCTCTCCTTCTTATAATAGTATTCCTCGCCTCCCCTTCCCATGCCCTCTTTGATTGGTATAGATTATCCTATTTTTCTTATTCCTTCAAGTTACTCTTGGTGCCATCTTCTAGTCCCCCCCCCAACACTTCCCCCCAATATCATCTTAGACCATTTAGTACTCCAACTTCTCCTTATTACTAATTCTTCTAATTACTATAATAGTGAGTACAATTTTTTTAAAAATTATATATAATATATCTCCATATGGAAATACAAAGAATTTGATCTTATCGAAGCCCTTGAAAAAGGCAATTTAAAGTTCATAGTTTTCTTTCTTTCCCCCCTCTTTCTTATTTACCTTTTCATGTTTCTCTTGGTTTTTGTGGTTGTGTATCAAAATTTCCATTTAGTCCTGGTCTTTTCTGTGCAAATGCTTGGAAATCATCTATCTTGTTGAATGCCCATACTTTTCCCTGGAATTATATAGTCAATTTTGATGGGTATATGATCCTTGGTTGTAGACCCATTTCTCTTACCTTTCTGAATATCATGTTCTAAGCCTTGTGGTCTTGTAGTGTGGAGGTTGCCAGATCCTGTGTAATTCTGATTGGTATTCCTTGATATCTGAAGTGTCTCTTTCTGGCTTCTTGTAATATTTTCTCCTTAATTTGGAAGGTTTTGAATTTGGCTATTATGTTCCTGGGGGTTGTCTTCTGAGAATTTAGCATAGAGTGTGATCTATGGAACCTTTCAATGTCTATTTTGCCCTCTTGTTTGAGGACATTGGGGCAGTTTTATTGGATAATTTCTTATAATAACTATCTAGGTTTCTATTTGTCTCTAATTTTTCTGGAAGACCAATAATTCACAAGTTGTCTCTTCTAGACCTGTTTTCTTGGTCTATAAACTTCTCATTGAGATATTTCATGTTTCCTTCTATTTTGTCAGTCTTTTGACTTTCCTTTATTAATTACTGTTGTCTTATGAGATCATTGGCTTCTAATTGCCCAACTCTAGCCTTTAGAGACTGGTTTTTGGCTATAATCTTTTGGTTTTCCTTTTCAGTCTGGTTCTTCAAGGCTTCCAGTTTGTCATTTCTGGTCTTCAATTTGCTTATCACTTCATTTGATTTCTGAGCCTCACTTTCCAATTGTGAAATTCTGCCTTTTAAACTGTTATTTTCTTGCCAGATCTCTTCCATCTTTCTCATGATCTCAGATTTGAATTCTTCAAGATCTCGTGACCCATTTTTTATTTTGGGGGGAAGGTTTCAATGCCTTTAATTGTTTGTCCTCCTCTGTTTTCTGGTTTTTTTTTCTATGCAGAAGTTATCAAGTGTTAGAGGTTTTTCTTGGTCTTCTTATTTATTTTTTGGGCCTTGCTTGGCATCATTATGCTTTATCTGCCAGAAGTCTGAGTAAGGCAACCTGATTCTCTTTGTATGGAATTAGGGAGCAGTTTTTGCCTGAGGCTATTTTGTGAATCTCCTGGCTTCTCTGGGGACCCTCCTGTGGTCTCTGGTCTTGTCAGGGTCTAGCCCCATGGTCCTAGCTGGCTGCTCAGAGCCCAGAACTTGGCCCACGCTTGCTCCACCACCTGAGGTTTTCCCTTGAGTCTGAGTGTGCTGGGTGCTGCTGCTGCCTCTCTCATCCCCACTCCTGTGTCCAAGGTCTGAGTTTTCTAGTCACCTGGGGTCTCCAGTCTTGCTGCTCTAAGTGGCAAGCTCCTAGTGGTGCCAGTTAGCTGCCAAGGAGCTACATTTTGTTCCTGGCTCACTCTAACTCTGGAGTGTAGCCTCTGACTCTGGTACTGTGGGTGGGCTGGGGGAGGGTTGATCAACTCGCATTTTGATGGGAGCTATTTCCCCCTTTTATAGCGTGGAAGTGCCCAAATCCCATGTACCTTTGATACTGCTCCCTATTGTGGAGTTCCTTCTTTCATTCGGATTTGTTTTTTTGTCCTTTGGAGGTACTCTATATTGGCTGGTAAGGAGAGAAAGTTTCCCTGCCTCTACTCTGCTGCCATTTTAACCTGGAAGTCAATCCATTTCCGGAAGATTTATTTAAAAGATTTAAAGACTTTGAAAAAGTGTAAACATGATAAATTGCTAAAAAATAACTTTATCATACAAAGTAATCTGTTTACTCCTAAGGCTTATTGATTTTTAAATTGTTTTATTAACATTGCCTACAATTTTTACTTAAATATTCCCAACAAAGAGAAGAAAATTTCCAGATAATGAGGAAAAGACTAACTTAAGTTTCATGATTAGAAGAGCAAATTCAGCTCATAATTGGTTTGACTTTGTGATGACAAAGTGCTTTCACATACATTGTTGTTAAAAAAAATAAAAATTATCGTATTGATTTGCAAGTATATTATCCTTTAATTTGAGTGAATTCTTTTAAATACATCTTCCTATTCAATTGTTACTACAACCTCTAATGACAAATACTTCAAGTTTTATTATCCCCGTTTAACATGTGATGATATTGAATTTTTTAAATAATTCTATTTTCCCTGTTCATACAACTAGTAAATCAAAGAATTAGGACTCAATGGAACTCTGATGAGTTAAAATTTGAGAGTTCTTTCTACTACAATATGATGTCACAAATGCATCTACTTCTTGTAGTTGACATCAGATAATAAATTTTAACTTTGCCAGCATTACTTAAATGAAATTGAGTGAGTGACAGTGATTTATATCTCAATTATTTCATATGTAAATTTATGAAACTTATTTTTCAATAAAAAACAAATTTTAGATACAGAAATTTAATGGAAGGTATCTGTGATCTTATTTTTTTTATCACATATATGTGATAGGATAGCTGTAGGACCTATACACATTGTGTAAATCAGGGTTGACACATTTTCCCTATGATTTCCATTTTCTAAAGGATTTTAATAGAAAAGGTACATAGAAGTATGGGAGAAGGTAAGGATTGTTAGCAATGCTGGTCTCTCATGTTTTGTTTTGTTTTGTTCCCATGTCAAGATGCAGAGTTGAGACTTCATGGCATGCTGGAGTATAATTGGAGTCTGAGAGAAACAGAAATAAGAAGACTAGGGTTAGTGAAACTATCAGAATCCAGTCCACAGCATCTGTTTCCCCCTGTCTCTTTTCTATAAGTCTTCCCTATAACTGCTCAGAACATATTCTATCATTTCACCTGCTCTTTGTCTAAACATTTCACTTTCTACACTGTTGGGGGAAGAGGTAAAAAATTAGACATTCAACCTTCCTCTCTCCCCACCTTACTGTGACCATTATGAAAGATACTGAAAGCTTTATCCTTTAATTGATTATTTGCATTTTACACCATTTTAAAATATTATTAATATTCAGGGATACTTACTATGATTATATCTAAACTGATAAATTCCCAAGTGTGTAATTTGAGAGAGAAGAAAACACAAAAGAAAGAAGAAATGTTCCACATCTCTGACTATGGGTGAATGAGATTATTAGAGAAGGAACTGTTAGAACAATAGTATAGTAATCTTGGAGATTTAAGAGTATCAAAGACATGTCAGACTGCTTATGTACCCTAAAGAGAAAATTATGAAGGAAAGAGTCATTCTAAGAGGATACATTTATTCCATTGGTTCTGATAACCATTTTGTATATAATACCCAGACAATTCCTATCTATCTATCTATCTATCTATCTATCTATCTATCTATCTATCTATCTATCTATCTATCTATCTATCTACCTATCCTATCCATTACACTTACACATAAAGATAGATGTGCTTATAATAAATAATGAAGCAACTCATAGATATCTGTCGAATTCAGATGTCTGGTTTCTATAGATTATTTTAAAGTGTCTTCACAAACACACACACATTTAAAAAAATTTCCCTTTAATATTTGTCAGTTTTGCTATATAAGCATAGGGTAGAGGAAAAAAATATAGTCTTTGAGTCTGAAGATTGGTGTCTGAATCTTAACTTTCCCAATTATTTTCAACCTTAGGCAAGTCACTTATCCCTTTGAGTTTCAGTTTCTTCTGTAAAACCAGACAATTTGGCTACATGAACTTAAGGTTTTGTTGTTCTGGGTTTTTTTCCTAGTTCTATAAGTATATTCTTATGCATGGAACAGGATGTAAGTCTTTTTCCAAAAAATTGTTTAGTTAACTGAGTAAATAGAGAAATTTCCAGTGGCTCCTGATGCCAAACCTTGTGACCTTGAACATATGTTTTTGCCTTTTGCTTCATGTGAACACAACAGGAAAAAATAATTAACATTCGTCCTATTACTTTGCACATGGATCCTACAGATCATAAATGAATGTAGATGGAGATTACAAGGTCTTATATTCTAACTTTCTAATTATTTACCTCATTCATTTTCTATGATCTACTTCTTAATCAAACCTCAACTAAACACAGAGCGGGCCTTACCCTTTAGTCTTGACACCATCCATAAATATTTCCCTTCTGTGTTCATGAATTCTGACATTACCTTATCTAATTGTATCTTTGTTCTTTATCCTTAACCTGATGTTCAATTCCTCTAACCTTGTACTAGCTGCACTATTCTCTCTTCCCCTTCCTGGAATCTTGGTACAAGTCAACTTTAAACTTTCCTCTCAAGTCCCATGTCCTCTTATCATATATTCAGTCTTACTTGGTTGAGACATTGGTTATTCCAACACTGTTGTTTTTTTTTCATATCTAACTGAAGAAAATCTGTAATCCATGTTAACTGAGTCCACTAAATGTTTTGTTATATAATCTCATCAGATCACTAAGATTGTGTTAAGGTAATCTATTTATACCTCCCTAATTAATTCACTTTCCCATTCAACATAGCTATTTTTCTGAACTTTTTTCATGCCTCCTCCAATATCGAATGGCAGTGATGGTGAACCTTTTAGAGATGGAGTTCTGGGGCCTGCCCCTATCCTATCCCCCAGGCCAAGTGCCATGCATGCTCCGCCCCAGACCATGTCCTGCACCCTGCCCCCTTTGCCCCAGAGAGAGGAGGGAGGAAGCTCTGCCATTAGGTTGCTGGGAAGAGGGGTGGGGGATGAGAGGTGCATGTGGAGAGGGGAAGGGGAGTAGCCTGTCTGCTCTACTCTTCTCCAGCTCTGCTCCCCTCTAGCTATGTGCCATGCCATAAGCTATGCTTCCCTCAAACCTAGCTCCTCTAACCCCACCACAGGAATCACCACAGATTCCAAAGCTTTTGACTATGCTGTACCCTCATGCAACTTGTGAGTCCTCCCCTTTTTCCCCCTATGCCTAACCTCAGACAGAGGAGGGAGTAAGTGATTCCACTGGGCTGCTGGGCAGGGGGGTGGGTGAAGTGAGGAATGTCCTCATGCTCATGAAGAGGGGGAGGAGGTGAGCAGCTCTGCCCCAAATCCCTCTGGCTTTCTAGTTAAGATCTCTGTCAGGAAACTACAGGTGTGCCCACAGAGAGGGTGCTGTATGCCCTTCATGGCACATATGCCATAGGTTTGCCATCATGGCCCTTTGGTTTCCTTTTTCTCCCCACTTCAAATGAGAACCTCGTTTCATGTTTTTCTAAAAAGTGAGACCATTTGTTAAGTGCTCTCTCTTCTAAACTCTTCATCTTATATTACTCAAATGCCTCCACTTGCTATCTACTTTTTTTACTCCTCTCTTATAGGTTAGACCTTCTCCTTTTTGTGGCAAATTCCTCTAGTGGCACAAATAATGTTATTCTATCTTGTCAACCAGCAGATTTCCACTTTTATCCCATTTTAATATTCATTTTTCAGATATTTTGCAATCCATGTTCTCTTTTTTCCTTCTATGCATCCTATCTCCTCAAGAAGACAGGTAAAATGCTATATATTGTACATATAGTGTCATATGATACCTATTTCCATGTTCATCATGTTTTGAAACATCATTATCTTCATATTGCTTGTAATAGAGAAAAATTTGTGAGGAAATAAACAATGGTCTATTTCCATTTGTATTCAGACTCCATCTATCCTCTCTCTTGTGGTGTTTATCCTTTTTTTTTTTTGTCACAAGTGTCTCAAAGTTGTCCTGTATCCTTGCTTTGTTGATGACAATTAAGTCATTTGCAGTTGATCATCATACATTATTGCTGCTACTGGATACAGTATTCTCCCATTTCTGCTCACTTCGTTTTGCATTATTTTATATAATTCTTTCCAGGTTTTTTGGGCTCATATTGTTTGTCATTTCTTATGACACAATAGTATCACATTACAAGAATATACCACAATTTGTTCATCTATTCTTCAATTGACTGACATCCCTTTTGTTTCTAGTTCTTTGACACAACAAAAAGTTACTACAATTATTTTTGTACGGGTCCAATTTAAAAAAAATCTAATCTCCAATTTAAAAAAAAATCTAATCTCTTTGGGACACAGACCTAGTAGCAGTATTGCTAAGTGAAATGGTATGTACCATTTGATGACCTTTGGGCTTGTTCCAGATAGAATGGTTGCATGAATTTGAAGTTCCTCCAGCAGCATTTTATTATCCTGATTTTTTCCAAATCCCCTCCAACATTTATCATTTTCCGTTTTTTGTCATGTTAGCTAGTCTAGTTGGTGTTAGATGGTACCTCAGAGTTGTTTAATTTGAATTTCTCTAATCAATAGTGACTTGGAACTTTTTTCATATGATTAAAAATAATTTTAATTTCTTCATTTGAAAATTGCCTGTTCATATACTTTGACCATTTGGCTATTGGGAAATGCTTTGTTTTCTTACAAATTTGGCTCACTTCTCTATATATTTGAGAAATGAAACTTTTTCCCAGTTTGCTGTTTGCTTTTTAGTCATGATTGCAATGCTTTTGTTTGTGCAGAAACCTTTTAATACAGTCAAAGTTAATCTCTTTTATAATGCATAATGTTCTTTATGTCTTGTTTTGACTTAAATTCTTCCCTTTTCCATAGGTTTGACAGGTAAACTATTTGTGCTCCCTTAATTTTTTTATGATGTCACTCTTTATTTTTAAGCCATATGACCATTTTGATTTTACCTTGGTATATAGCATTAGGTGTTGGTCTATGCCTTATTCCTCCCATGCTGTTTTTCCTGTTTTCCCAACAGTTTTTTGTGAAATAGCAATTTCTTATTCCAAAATCTTAGATCTGTGTTTGTCAAAAACTTGGTTGCTATAGTTATTTACCATAGTGTTTCAATTACCTAGTCAATTCTCTTGGCTCTCTACTTTATTTCTTAGCCAGTGTCACATTATTTTGATGATTGTTTTGTTGTCAATTTATAAAACAGTTTGAGAAGTGGTACAGCTAAGCCAACTTACTTTGTTTTTTCATCAAATTCTTTGATATTCTAGGATGTTTTTCCTTTCAGATAAATTTTGTTAATTTTTTCTAACTATAAGGTAATTTTTGGGTAGTTTAGTACAGCACTAAATAAGTAAATTAATTTAGAAAATTTTTCATTTTTATTATATTGTTTCAGACTACTCATATGCAATTCATGATTTTTCATTTATTTACATCTCACAGTATTTATGTCAGAAGTGTTTTGTGGTTGTGATTATATATTTCTTGGGTTTGTCTTGTCTTGGCAGGTAGATTCCTAGGTATTTTATATTATCTTGTTGTTTTATATGAAATTTCTCTATCTCAAGCTGTTGGACTTTGTTATTAATATAGAGAAATGTTGATCATCTTTGTAAGTTTATTTTATATCCTACAACTTTGGTAAAGTTGTAATTGTTTCCATTTTTATTTGGTTGATGGTCATATTCAAGGCATACCATCATATCATCTGCAAAGAGTGATGGCTTTTTTTCTTCATTGTCTATTCTAATTCTTTCAATTTCTTCTTCTTCTCTTATTGCTATAATATCATTTATATTACAGTATTAAAGAGTAGAGGTGATAATAGGAATCCTCAATTCACTTTTGATCTTATTGGGAAGGATTCTATCTTATCCCAATTACAGATAATGTTTGCTGATCATTTTAGGTAGATGCTATTTATCATTTTGTAAAATGTTCCATATGGTCACTGAAATAATAACTCAAGTCAAAAATGATTTTTCATTTAGCAGCTTTATTTACAAAATAAAGGGAAAGAGTAAAGTAGAGAAATATGAAAGAGGGCAGAGTGAAAAGTCTAGACCTTTTTTTAGCTGGAGGACCTGCCTCACCAATTCAAAGTCCAAGGGGAGAAGATCCCAGAGCAGTAATGGAAGGCACAGGAAGAAGATGATTCTCCATCTGCCTCCACAGTCCTGAAATAGCTCAAAAAACTGAATCACAGGAAGTTGCAGCCACTTTTAAAGATCCTTCTTTTCATCACTTCCTGTGCCTTCCAATACTTACAAATTGCAGTCTATAACTTTGCTCGGGACTGCCCAGGGGGCACTCAGTCATTTCTGAGTTGTCACCCACTTAAGCTTCATGCAACATGTGACTTGCAGACCTCCCCCACTTTGGCTTAATGCTACAGGGTTGTCTTTGCTTTTGGAAGTGTAAACTCCTGTAGTGAGTAGTTTGTGGACTTCCCCTACTTTAGGGTCAAGTAAGGGTATATTGCTTTTGTTGATTAATTCAAAAGTAAACAAAGAGAAAGTTAATCCTATCTTCACACTGCATCTATTGACAGAATGGTTTCTTTTGGTTTTATTATTGATATGAGAAATTATATAGATAGTTTTCCTAATATTGAACCATTCCTGTATTCCTGGAATAAAACCTAACTGGTTCAAGTGTATGATTCCTTTGATATATCTCTATAATCTTTTTGCTAGTATTTTGTTCAACATTTATATATCATTACTCACCTTTATAATTTCTATCTTGTTCTTTTTTGTTTTATTTATCTAATTGGGAGAATGGAAGGTTAATGTCTCCTACTAATATGGTTTTATTTTCTCTTTCCTCTAACAACTTATGTAATTTCTCCTTTAGGAATTTGGATGCATTACCATTTGGTGTTTATGTTTAATATGGTTATTACTTCACTGTCTCTGGTTTCTTTTATCAATATTTAATTTTCTTCTGTATTTTTAAAATTAGGTCAATTTTTTCTTTTCTTTTGTCTGAGATAATAATCGATACCCCTGCTTTTTTAACTTTAGCTGAAGCATAGTAGGTTTTGCTATAGACTTTTACCCTTTAAAGTATTTTTTTGTAAACAGCATATTGTAGCATTCTTGCTTTTAATCCACTCTGATATCCTTTTCTATTTCATGAGTGAGTTAATCCCATTCATTTTCAGAGTTTTTATTACTAACTGTGTGTTTCCTTCCATCCTATTCCCCCTACACACATTTTTCCTTTTCTTTCTATTATTTCAGTCTTTCCTAATTCACCAGAATTTTCCTTTTGTTTATTGACCTCCCTGAGTTTTCTCTTCCATTTGTCTGTTCCCCTATTTTTGGTTTCCCTTCCACTTCCTACTTCCACATTGGGTAAAACAGATTTCTATACCTGAGTGTAGATATTATTCCCATTTTTGTCAATTCTAATGGAATGAAGGTTCATGAATTGCTGTGCCCCACTCCCATATTTTCTTCTACTTTATTAATTCTTTGATGCCACCTCATGTGAGATAATTTACCCCCAACTTTTTCTCCTTTTCACTTTTCCTGGTTTATTACCTTTATTATCCTTTGATTTAAAAAACATCATCCCATTATATTCAATTTATTCCCTGCTCTCTCTCTAAATATGCTCTTATTCATGGCCTTAAGAGTGATAAAGTATAAAATACTTAAGTATCACCAGGACCTTAAGCATCCTAAAGTCTTTTGTATCTTATGTATTTCAAGTATCATAGATAGCTTAAGCATCTCAGGTATCACTTTCTTATTAGTAATGTAATCAGTTTAACCCTATTGTCCCACTGTATTACTTAAACTATCTAAAGTGTCTAAAATATTTTTGTGCCATAAATACTTCAAGTATTCTACTTATCATATTCCGATACAATGAATATAATCAATTTTATTCCATTGTTTCCTTTGATTATTTTAAGTATATTAAGCATCTTAAGGTTACTCTTGAACCTTAGAAATCTTATATATCCTCATTACCACTTTCCTATGCAGGGATGATATGAGTTTAACCCCAATATTTCCCTGGAGTTTTTCTGTTTACCCTTTTAGGCTTCTTTTGTGTGTTTAATTCGAACATCAAATTTTCTTTTTAGCTTTTGCCATTTCATTTGGAATGTTTCAAATTCCCCAATTTCATTAAATATTCATTTTTCCCTTGGAGTATTATGCTCAGTTTTACTTGGTAGGTGTTTTTTAGTTGTAGGCTCACTTCCTTTGCCTTAGAGAATATCATATATTGCATGCCTTTCAATCCTTAAATGTAGAAACTATTAGTCCCTGGGTAATTCTGATTGTGGTTCCATAATATTTTAACTTTTTTTTCTTGTTGCCTATAGTATTTTACCATTGGCTTAGGAGTTCTGGAATTTATCTATAATAGTTGCAGGATTTTAAAATTTGGGACTTATTTCAAAGTAGATGATCTCTCTGGATTCTTTCACTTTCTATTTTACCCTCTTGTTCAAGAACATCTGGGCAGTTTTCCTTGATAATTTCTTGCAATATGGTTTCCATGGTCTTTTTAAAATCATGGCTTCCAGTTAATACAGTGGAATTGTTTTTCCATTAAGAGGTTTTTAATTTTCTTCTATTTTCTCATTGTTTGGAATGTTTAAAAATTATTTTCTCCTATCTCATGAATTCAATACCTTCTATTTGTCCAAATTTAATTTGGGGAGAGCTATTTTCTTCTTTGAGACTTTGTACTTCCTTTTTCTAGAGAGTTAATTTCCTGTTTGAGGTATTATATTTCCTTTTTTATTAAACTATTTTCTTCAGTGATATTTTGTTCTAAGATGATGATTTTTAAAATCATTTCATTTAATATTTCTTCTCAGTTTCTTATTATTGTTTTTCTATTTTTCTGGAGGTTTGTGTTGGAATTTACATCCTTTCACATTTTACATGTCACATACATTCATTTTTTATTGCTGCACCCTCTGATCTTGTATTTTGGTTATTTCTCTTGTTGAGGTATTTGTCTAAGGTCAGGGCTTTTTCTCTGTCTTTTGCTCATTTTGTTCTCTTTGTTTTTGTCTATATGCTAAACCTTACTTCTATTCCTGGGGTGGAGGGAGTACTGTCTCTCCTGCACTTGTACTGTGCCTGGGAATAGCTAAACTCTCTTGGTCTCAGATTAAGCAGGCTGGTTGGTCTGCTATGTGGAGGTTTATAGCTGTTCAGTACCACTTGTTAGGTTTGGTTTCTGCCCAATCCCACCATGGCCAGACCTTGTTGGTGTGAATTCATCCCACTGCCTCCTCTTGGTCATACCAGACCTCTGTTCTCGTTGGACTACTCAGGGCTGTTTTCTTTTCCTGTGTTGCTTGTTTTGTATTGTCTTAGTTTCCATTCTTACTGTTCAGAGGCTAGATTGACCTGACTATGCCCTTTTCCCTGATGCTTGCTTTATATTGTATGAGTTCCAATGAGGTTTGTTCAGAGTTATCTTCTAAAAGGCTTGTGAGATGATTCTACCTTACTGTCTTTCCATATTGTTTTGGGCTGAGTCATTTCTTTGCCTATTCTTCTCTTGGCTCTGCCATTCCTGTATTTGTTTTGAGGCATTTTTGTTCTCCAGTGGTCATTTGGAGGGTGATTAGTGGGTTTTGAGTGTTTCTTCATAATCTTGACCAAATCTGCCACTGCATCTCTGGTGTTGTCACTTCAGTTGCCATTGCTAAAGTCACCTTCACTATAACCATTAACACTGATTTTCTCTATCACTGCCAAATCTAATGGCATCTTCTAGTCACTTTTTCTATTTATTGCAAACAACAATCCACCTCCTGAGTCCTAATATTTCACCTCACTATTCCTCCTACTTATCACAGTGTCTGTTATAACAATGACACTGAATATATACTTATTGACATGACTTTAATCTTTAATAAAATACTAGGCACTAGTAGAGAAGACAGGTGCAGATGTAAAACTTCCCAGTGAACAAAGTATTGGACTGAGAAACAGAAGACCTGGCTTATCATCTTAGTTCTTTCTAACTAACTATTTAACCTTGAATAAATGACTTAATTTCTTTTCATTTCAGTTTCTTTATTGAAAATATGAGAAAATCCTTAATTATCCCTATTACTTCTTTCATCTGTAAAATACAGTCAACCAGAAATGATCAATGAAAATATAGACTGTCATTTTGAGCATATGCTTATGATGTTGCAGATAATCTACTGAGATTCCTACTCATCCCATCGATTCTTTTAGGCACAAATGATATTAGAAAGAACCTAAAATATATTGATAATGATTATTATATCCTAAGCAAGAAATAAAATATCCTAAGAGCACAGAGCCTTTTTATTAATGTGCCTAATTGAAAGAATAATATTTCAATGTTTATAAGATCAATGTTAGTGAAATATGTAACATGGTATTCAAGGAAGTTGACAAAATTCAAAAATCTTAATAGATTATATGGCATTATAAATAAAACAAGGTACATAATAGTTTTACAATACTCTAACTAGAAAAGAACACATCAGGAGCTTTATGCTCTTTTTTTACAGCTATAGTTTAGAAGTATATGAAAAAATAGAAGCAACCTCAGACAATGAGTAGGGTTGTAAGAAGACTAGAAACTATATAACAAGAAGATGATTCAAAGGAAATTAAGGTCTAAAGTTTGGAGAAGAGAATTTGAAGGTTTGTGATAATTATCAAGAATTTAAAGAAATATCATGTGGCAGAGAGATTAGGCTTCATAGAACATTATTATCATTGCTATTTCTACTATTACTACTCCTACTCCTACTAGTAATATTACTCAAAGTTCTTAACAATTCCATTTGTCCTGCTGTAGATTATCTATTTATTAATAGCAAAAGAGACCAGAAGAGGTCATTAGATTTGGCAGCTAAAGAGAAGAGCTAGTGGTGACAGCTACAGATATGGTGACTAGAGCAATGGCAGCTGCATTTGCAACACCAGTCACAGCAGGGGTGCAGTAGTACCAGCAGCAGATCAGGCCAAGATTGTGAAAAACTGTGGGCAGAAGTTCTCAATATGTTTTGGGAGACACTAACAACAACAACAATAACAACAAACATTCTAAAGGAAAGGAACAGCAAGAAAGCAAAATGCTGCTCAATGAGGCTACACAAAAAGCTGAGAAAAATGGAAGGGAAAGGAGAGAGGGAAAGATGTATGTAAATGAATGTAGAACTCTAAAGAATATGAAGGAGAGATAAGACTTTTTAAAGTGAGCAATACAAAGTACAATAAAACAACAGAATGGAATAATAAGAAATCTCTTCAAGAACATTATAGATATAATGGGAACATTTCATGTAAAAATGGCCATGATAAAAGACAGAAATGGTAGAAACTTAACAAAAATAGAAGAGATTAAGAATAGATAGCAAAAATAAAGAGAATAACTATTGTGATAATGAGATTAAATTTACCTTGCCCATTCTCAAATCTAATCACCAAAACTGTAAACAACTCCACTTAACTCACAAATTGGGAGGTCTATGACCCACATATGCTAGAGTTAGTGATGAATCAAAATTTACTGACTGCCTCCTGGGCAGTCCTAAGAAAAGCATCTGTTGTGATTGGACACATAAACTAAGAGGAAGGCACAGGAAGTGACTCAAAAGAAGCTCCTTTAAAAGAGAGTTTAGGGAGTTCATCTTTGTTGGTGTCTTGGATCTGGAGGAGCTCTCTTCTGGTTCTTGCTTGGATGTGGAAGAGATCTGGACTTGGGAACCTGAGACTTTGGTTAGACTGCTTTTACTTAAATCTCTCTCTTAGAACTACACATGGTGAGTGAAGAAGGCTGACTCTATTAACCTCCCAGGAGGTACTAGCCTCCTGGAGGCTCCCTTGATTGGGAGAAGCCCTTGTGGCTAACCCACTTGTTAATTGACTTTTAGGCTCTGGCTGGGCCTCTGGAGCCCTGCAGGAGTAAAGTCCAGACTCGAATACAAATCGCTTACTCTACCCTCTTCTCATCTCTCTCTACTTCTACTCTCTCCTATATTTTGTAAATAAATTACTAAAATCATTTTAGGAATTGGTATTTATTCAGTTTCTTGGAGACCACACCTTTAAATATTGGTATATCCAACCAAAAACACTTTTTTCCCCCTTACACTATACAAAAAAGATCATAATATCAATAATCACTATGATGGCATGGTTACTGATTTAGAGCCATATATTCTGGAGAATGTAGACAAGTGGGCCTTAGGAAGATTGTTTACATTTAGAGTGGTGAAGGTGATGGGATTCCAGATAATCTGTTTAAAATTCTAAAAGATGATGCTATAAAGTGCTATACTCAATATACCAGCAAATTGGGAAGAGTCAAGAGCGGCCACTGGATTGGAAAAATTCTGTTTACACTCCAGTTCTAAAGAATGGTAAAGCCAAAGAATGTTCAAAATTACTAAATAATTAATTGCACTCATTTTTCATGCCAGAAAGGTGATGTTTAAATTCTGCAAGCCAGGCTTTGGCAATATGTGAACTGAAAATACCGTAACTACAAGATGGTTTTTGAAGAGGTAAAGGAACTAAAGAACAAATTGTCAACATTTGCTGGATTATAAAAAACACTAAAGGACTTTGAGAAAAATATCTCTCTCTCCTTCACTGACTACACTAAAGCCTTTGACTGTGTATCATAACAAAATATGGCAAATCCTCAAAGAGATGGGAATACCAGATCATTTTACTTGTTTCTATCTTCTTCTTCGACCAAGGTCAAGATACAAGTTAGAACTGAACAAGAAAAAAACTAATTAGTTTAAGATTAGAAGAGGAGTATGGCAAGGCTATGTAGTGTTACATTATTAACATGTTCAAAGTACATTATGTGAAATGCCAGGCTGGACAAATAAAAAGAAAGAACTGAAGTTGCTGTGATAAATAGAAGTAATTTTAGATGTGTAGATACTCCCATGGCAGAAAATGAAGAATTAAGAAGCCCCTTGGTCAAAGTAAAAGAGAGTATAAAATCTGGATTCAAGTTTAACATTAAAAAATACTAAGATAATGGTAACTGATTCCATCATTTTCACTTCTTGGCAAATAATGGAAGAAAAAAATGGAAGCAGTGTTAGATCTTATAATCTTGAGCTCAAAGAACACTGCACACAGCAACTGTAGCTATGAAATTAAAAGATACTTTCTCCTTAGAAGGAAAGTCATGACAAATAGGGACATCAAATTAAAAAAAAAACCTTGCTGACAAAGGTGCATATAGACAAATCTGTGGTTATTCCAATAGTAATGTATGGCTAGGAGAATTGGATTATAAGGAAAGCTACGCACTACAGAACTGACGCTTTCAAATTGTGTTACTAGTGATGAATTTTGAATCCTAGACTACTCTATATACTATAATGCCAAGAGTTGTAGTTGAACATTTTACAAGTGTTTCTTTACTTGGATTTGACACTAGTTATGAATTAACAAATCTGACCCACATCCCATAAAAAAAGTAGATGAAATCACCAGACTACTAATTGGAAGGACAAATACTGAAGGTAGAACTAAAATACTTTGACTATATGATGATAAGTCAAGATTCATTAGAAAAACTCCTAATTTTGAGAAAGATTGAAGGCAAAAGGAGGAGACAACAGAGGATGACATAAATGGATAGTGTCATGGAATCAATGAACATGAGTCTAGATATACTTCAGGAGATAGTGGAAACTAGAAGAGCCTGGTATACTATAGTTTGGTAATGGCAAACCTTTTAGAGATCTCGTGCCCAAACTACAACTCTCATGTAGTCTGTGAGTCCCCCGCCATACACCAGACAGGGGAGTAAGGAAGCATTCCCATTGGGCTACTGGGCAGAAGGACATGTAATGTGAGAAATGTCTTCAGAGGCCCAAGGAGAGGGGGAGGGGAGCAGTCCCCTTCTGGCACACATGCCATAGGTTTGCTAACACAGCTATAGTCCATGGGGTCACAAAGAGTTAGACATGATCAAACAACTGAACAGCAATAATGCTAGGGAAAACATGTTCAAGATAAATAATTTCAAAATTAATTAAAATGAAATAAAAAATAATTTTATAGTGGGGGGGCACAACAACTGAAAAATTAGAAAATGGCTCTTGAAGGTAGTGGAACTTAAGGTAAACCTTTAGTCGAACTAAGGGTTTCAAATACCATACTTGAGGAGGGAAATTATTCCAAGCATGAGGATAACCTATGAAAAGGTAAAAATGCAGATGTTATAAATACTGTATTAAGAATAATAAATAGGTCTTTTGGGCTGGATCAAAAAAAGCATGAAGAAGAAATATGTCATAATAGTAAAAAAAGTTAAAATGGAGCCAAATGGTGAATGACTTTAGAAAAAATTCAGAACAATTTTTACTTTATGTTAGAGGTAAAAGAGAGCATTTGAGCTTTTTGGACAGGTTAGTGACAGATAATGTAGGTGGTTCTAAATTAGAACGGAGGCTATGTAAGTATAATGCAGGAAATAAATGTGAATGATTTTTTGAAGGTAACATTAGCAAGGTTTTGATTAAATGAGGCATAGCAGATGAGAGTGTGAAAAGTCAAAGATGACTCATTCCCATGTTGTAAACCCAGGTATAAGAAAGGATGGGTTTGGGAAAAGATAACCAGTTTGGACCAAGATGAGTTTGATGTATTTAAGAGACACTTTTCTGGGTATGATAAGTTGGTAGTTGGAAGAATAGAATAAATTCAATAACCTTAGAAGTTTTAATTGAATGTCTAGGAGACTAATAAAGAAGACAATGATGATGAGGCAGGGAGAAGACAAAACAAGACTGATGTGTATCCTGCAAAGAAGATTTGGAAAGTCTCATGATGCTTTCTATACTGAATAAAATTCTGAGTAGTGAAAGGTATAAGATGAGTCAAATGACAGGCCATGTTATATATTCTGAAATTTTTATCTTGTTAAATTTTTGCAAGATAAAAATCTCAATACTAGAGCCATTGCTTCTTGTTCTATCATACTCAAAACCAGAAATGTTAAATTAGACTATTTTGTGAGGAATCTTTATCACAGAGCATTGTTGAAAAAATCTGTTAAGTACTAACAAATTATCTACTTGATATTTGTTCAAATCCTTCTATATAGGTATATATATATATATGACATGTAATGAAGGAGTACTGATACAGTGGTGTTCTTAGAGTCTAGTATACTTGTATTCAAATCCTGCCTGTGACTCATATTGGCTATGTGTCTATGTGTGTCTATGGCTATCTAAAAGAAGTCATTTAATTGAAAGACCAAGACTGTTCTACATATTATAATTCAAAGAGCTATAGTCAGTCTTCATTTTTCAAGAGTTTTCTTATTATATTTGACTGCAACAATGAGTTCACAAACCTGCCCCATCTCCCCCTGGTGAAAAAACAAGTAAACAAACAACAACCAAAAAGGGAGAAAAAACCCTTTCATTAAATATTAAAAATAATTGAATAGAAACAAATTAGATAAGTCAAACGAGCCTTTGTGTTGGGTATGATTTAAAGCTAAGATTTTTTTCTATCATAGTTTAATTTTTTTTAAACTTTATCTTTTTTTTTTAAACCTCACATATCCTGGATCTAATCAGAACATATAAGAAAGAATGATCAGTTGGTATTTCCTGCCTAATCAGAAAGAGGAAGTACTGGCTATGTAACACTAAACCATTATGTTATAAAATGAATTGATACATGTTAATGCTTCCCCACAAGACATTTAATTCATGTGAATCTTGCTTTTTTGTTGAAATTTAATGCAAACCCTAAGGTAAATTCTTATCTTTCTGTTCTACATGCCAAAGTTTTTGTCTTAAACTACATGACTAAAACTTTTAAAAATAAATCTTTCTCTCATCAATACCTGTGCAATAATATTTCTGAAACACTTTGTTTTACTCCTTCATTCAATAAAACAACTGGCTAAATCAGTTTTTTTAATTCATATATATATATATATATATATATGGAGTATAGTGCCTGGCACATGAAGTGTTTAACGAATTATTTACATTTATATAAACAAAGGCACACACAAGCATACATGGAATGTCAGAAATTAGCAAATATATGATCTCCTCACTCATGAAGCTTACCTTTGAGTGGAGGATGATACTATAGAATTATAAACAGATTAATTGGTGTTACAAAAAAATTTAATCTTGGAGACTTTATAAAAACTTTATAAGTATTTATTAGTAAAGAGAAAGATAGAAATAAGGTTTCTAGATTTTTAACTTAAAGCCCTGGGAAGAGGTTGCAAATTGAAGTTACTGAATTTGGTGCAAGGATTCTGCAACCTGCTTTGCTGCTTGCCAGAGATGGCATCCATAGATAAATGCTAGGATGGATGTGAGAGAGCTCTTTTCACAAGTCCAAAAAATGGCAGAGAGATCCAGCCTGTTTCACTCAATGGCTTTTTAAGTTCAGACTACACCCTTTCCCTAAGACTATGGTAATAAACCTATGGCACATGGACCAAAGACAACACAAAGAGACCTCTCAGTGGGCACATGTGCTATCCCTGGCAGAGTTAGTTACTAGAAAGACAGAGGGACTGGGGTGGAGCTGCTCCCCTCCCCCTCTCCACCAAGCCTCCCTGCTCCTCTGTGCTTACTCTCTCCCTTGATTAGAGTTCTCAGTTCACTGCCTTCCCTTTGTCCCTCCCCTGTCTGGCCTGGGGCTCCTATGACCCTCCTACCTTGGGAGAGGAGGCAGATGCTGAGGGGGACACTTGGAGACTGGGCCTTCAAGGAGGAGCAGGCTGAGCCCCTACTGTGGGTCTCAGGCATGTGTGGTATGAAGGAAACAATGGCAGAGGCTTGCACCAAATGCACCCCACCCCACATTCAACTTCCAAGCCTGAGGAGCATCCTCTGGCCCCTCCTTGGGGGCTCCTCCTCTGTTTGCAATATCTAAACCTTCCCAAGAAGAGCCTGCTCCAAGTCCCAGGGAGGGGCCTCCTCCACCAAGACCCTCCTTCTAGGGGGCCATCAAGACCACCTGCAGAGACTCCCAACCCCATAAGAGAGTTCTTGTGGGTGCATACATGCTGGCTCGCTGAAGGGAAGGAAACTCCAACATTACCCCTTCCAATACTTGGGGAGCAGGAGGCCCTCTGGCAGCTTCACCTTCACCTAGAAGACTTTAGGTCAGGCAGACTGATGCCAGACTAGAATCATTGGTAAAGTAATTCTTACAAGCCCAGTCTTGACCCGAATCTAGATCAGAATCAGCTGCCCTAAAGGACAATTTTGTTTAAAAAAAAAAAAAAAGGGAAGCTTGTCTTATTCTAGAACTTCATTTGCCTCTCCTCCCCCTAATCAAATGGTGACAAAACTTGCTGGCCTAAGAATCTCGCTCATGGGTATTTTCCTGAAGAAAGCTGCCTATGGTGGTCATCGGCATCCTGAAAAGTAGACCCTCCTCCATACAGGATCCATTTTTCGGGAGGGAGAATGTCACACAGTCTGGGAGGCATGGCATGTGGTCTCTAAAAGGTTCTAAAAGATTCGCCATCACTGACCTAGGTTTTCTAATTGCTGGGGTTTTCACTTCAGTCTCTATGCACCACACACACACACACACACACACACACACACACACACACACACACACACACACAGAAATCTTGCCTGCCAAACCGACAAATTAAGACATGTGTCTCTGTGACCCCTATTATGTGAGACTTCTGGGATCTGGTTGGGGTTTGGGGGGTCCCCACAAAATATTCAATTATGTATTAGAAAGGCACAATCCAAAGTGCTTTGTGATATCTATAGGATCACCAACCCTAAAACTCGCTGATCTACAGAGACATTTTCTTAATCTTAATGGTAAGGCTTCAAGTTTATGCCCATTCCAGATAGTGTTGTTTGTTTTTTTCTTGGATTTAGAAAGAGTCTATTTAACATTTTAAGATCAGCTCCATTTTTCCCTAGTATTTTTAAATAAAAATGTATGCTGTATTTTGTCAAAAGCTTTTCTTCATATATTGATATAATTATGATTTTTCTTAATTTTCTTATTGATATGATTATGCTGATAATTTTTCTAATACTGAACGAAGCCTTGCATTCCTGCTATAAAGCCTACCTGGCCAGGATGTATCTTCTTTATAATATACTGTTTTCATGGAATTTAATTTAGCTTTTTTGTATTGATATTCATTAAAGAAATTGGTATATAAATTTACCTTCACTCTTTTTGCTTTCTCTGGCTTAGGTATATTAATTATATTTGAGTCAAAAAAAGAATTCATAGAACTCTTTCTTTATCTATTTTTTCAAATATATATATATATATAATATTGGGTTTAATTGTTCCTTAAATATTTTGTAGAATTCATTTGTAAATCCGTCTGGTTGCGGGGATTATTTAATAAGAAGCGATGGCTTGCTCAAATTATTTTTCTAAGATAGAGCTGTTTAAATATTCTGTTTCCTCTTCTGTTAACATGGGCAGTTTCCATTTTTGTAAATGATCTATTTCACTTAGATTATTTCCATAATTTGTTCTTTGAACCATTCTTTTTGAGGGAGGCTTAGATTATTTAGTTACCATATGATTTGTAATATATGCTTTCATGGCCCTTTGTTGAATGTAATTTTATTGCATTATAAGTCTGGAAAAGGTACATTTAATATTTCTCTTTTTCTGTATTTTGTTGTGAGGTATTTATGTCCTAACATATAGTCAGTTTTTGTGTACAACTAAGAAAAAAAAAACATACTTTGTGCTGTTAGCATTCAATTTCCTCCAGATGTCTATCCTCTCTGTTTCCTAAAATTCTATTAATATCTTTAACTTCATTCTTATTTTATTGTTAGATTTGTCTAGTTTAGAAACAGAAAGTTTATGTACTTCACTAATATACTTTTACTGTCTATTTCTTCTTGTAATTCATTTAACCCTTCCTTTAAAGAATTTAAATGCTCTGTCAGTTGTATATATGTTTAGCAATGATATTACTTCATTTTCTCTGATGTCTTTTAACAAAATGTAATTACCCTGAATATCTCATTTAATTAGCTCTATTTTTGCTTTAGCTTTGTTGGAGATCATTACTGTTACCTTTGCCTTTTTTTTTTTTTTTACCTTGGATGAAACATAATAGATTGTGCTCCAGCCACTTTTATTGGCTATGAATATTCAATATGGAGAGGATAAGTCTATGATCAGTTCAGCACTCTGTACAACACAATGCCATGCCTTCATCACTCTCACATCCTCTTCTCACAACGACATGGTTAATTAAATTCTAATATTTGCTGCAAGAGTACATCCATGAAGTTGTATTGCATTTAGGAAAGCAGATTATTGGTGATGATAAGGTCATAAAATGCAAAAGTCTTCAGTAATAAATGAATATTGCTGTTACTGTTTCTGACACTATTCCTTTTAAGGACTCCCTGTCATGTCTGATAGTCTGTACCTACTCTGTTGTTGAAATCACCCAGAATTATAACCTTGTCTTCTTTTGGCACATTAAATATGAGTCTTTAGATCTAAATAACATTTTTCTTTGACCTCATCAGGATTCATCATGGTAGGACTTTGTTAATAATAATGATGGAGGCGTGGCATTTTCCTGCAAACTAGCAATTGCATTGTTGTGAACTTGTTATTTACTTATTTGGGGAAGTATACAAGTTTGTTTACTAGATTAGTCTTAATTAAGAAACTTGCATGAACTTCATGGCATTCCTCATCACTGTGACTACTTCAGAAGAATTACATCCAGCTCTAATTCAGTAAGTTGACCATTTGTCAACCATTTTTTCACTTAAGACAAATATTGCTTGTGAGACTTGCTGAGTTCTCTCTCAACAAGAAGCTGTTTATCTTTCAGGTACACCAGGTTTTGTGTTATTGATCAGGGTGCACAAATTCCATGTGCCAGAAATGAGTGGAATCATCTTTGCAAAATATTTCTTTTTATATTTATTTCAATCACAAGGCAGGATTCCTGCCTGTAACAGTAAGCACTACAGAAGTAGAAATTTTAAGGTACTTTTTCTAGCCCATTCTTCATGCCAGAAGGTGAGCTGTACAGTCCTTTAAAAGTCCACTGAGACACTTGAAGGGCTGCCAAATCCCATCACTACTTTAATCCAGTGAAAAGATCAATCTTTACCCTAGGTCTTCTGTGTACAGTGTATTTCTATAGCTCCCACTCTATCCATACCTTTTTCTTTGTCACTTCACATTGCCATAAGACTTCAAGGTAGGTAAAATTAGTAAAACTGATTATATATTATCCTCAACCTGGATTAGCACAGATTGTTCATCTGAGTGTGGCATACAAGCCAGTACAGGTTGAGGGCAATTGATCAGCAATAGTATAGCCAGTACAAGATGCTTCCTCTACTGAACTAAATATTTCCTCTGAAATCCATCTGCTGACTGGTCTTTATTAAATTCCTTTTTCCTCTACCTTAAACAAAATTATCTGCTTGTTTAACCAAGAAACTGTCCATTGCCAAAAAGATTCTGGAATAATGGGATCACTAATTTATAACACATTTTAGAAGATGCTGCTAAGACATATTTTTAAAAACTTTAAATATTTGAGTAGTGATTTATTCTCAATGTTAGATTCTTGTCTAGTTCACAATGAATAAATTACTAGAGTAATTTAACAATATTAATCTTGATATTTCCTCCACAAATGCAACCAGAAGATAAAAGTAAGTTCATCTAAATGAAAGGGTGTCTTGTAAGTTCTCTTTGGAGAAACAAATAAAGAGGTGTTTGGTTTAGTTTAAATTTTATTATTCAAATGTAACCAGAACCATCATTTCAGGGAGAAAGACATTTATTATTTTAGTACTCATGAGGAGCTTTTTACAGAAAGAATATCTAGAAAATAATCGCACTTTCATGACAACATTTGTTGTAGAGGAAAGAAAGAAATGAATTTCTATGGAGATTTTTGACAAGAGTCTCCCAATTTAATCAGCATGTATCTTAATATATGCTAACTTTAAGTGTAAATTTGAATAGAGAGTAGATGGATTAAATTATTTGGGAAAACATCATTCTCTATAAATTTTTTTTTATGAGAACAGCTTTTACAATTATTCAGGCCACCATTGATGAGAGTATGAGAAGAGAACAAGCAGGCTTTTATAAATAATGTCTAGAGTTGAAAACATCTTTAGAATTCCATAACTTTAAAAAATGATAGAGAGACTATGAGATCCCACATGCTATTTTTAACTAAAAATATTTAATTTGGTAGCGAAGCTGTTATTTTAAATTTTCTCACTATGCATGAAATCAAAATCATATGGTATTCTTATAGGTAATGAATAACTGATGATCATTTGATTATAAATATCCATTGAGGGATAAAACAGAGAAATATATATCACCAAGGCTATTTGCTACTTTTATGCAGAATATCTAACATGGTGTACAAAACCAAAGAAACATTCTTGATTTATGGTAAAATCCTCCACATGTTCCTTCTAGCAAATAAATAGGTATCAAGCTTTAGAACAGAGGTGTCAAACATGCTTTATTACTATCTTGTACAACACCACTCTTCCAGTGACCCAAATTCACATCAGTGCTGTCTTTGACTTTGTACTCTCTTGCTCCAGATATTCAAACAACTACCAAATCTGTGTTTCTACCTCAGTATCTTGAACAGCTTTTTAGATTAAAATAGACCCTAATCAGTTCTTGCTTGAATTATTTTAAGTGTTCTATCTGCCTCAAATATCTCTTTTAACCAATTTACCTTTCACATAGTTGCCAAAATTATTTTCCTAAAAGTCATGGCAGAGCATGGTACTTGCCAACTCAATAAACCCATTGGCTCCCAACTGACTCTAGAATAAAATGTCATTTTTTAAGATCTTGTTTTTGAACAATAACAACAACTACATGTATCTATATATACATATGTGTGTGTATATAGCATAGATGTATCATCTAAATAATTTTGATTATATTTGCACATACATATAATTTGGTCAGGATAGATATATTGCATATTGGGGGTATTCACTTAAAGGGGAATGTTATCAAAAAAGGTGTTTCCAAAAAAAGGTTTCAATATAACTCCTCTGGAACTTGGTAAATCTTCTTAAGTGAGATATGCAATCACTCAAAATAATTGAGTCCAAGTGTTGGAAGTCATCCAAAAATAAAAAGATACATGATGAATATAAGTGGTGTTCAGTACATTGTTAATGAAGAATTGTTCAGGAGAAACAGTATAGAAACACCAATGAAGTAACAGACAACTAGAGTAGTGGGCTAGTCAAATAGCAGCAGTGATAGATGGAAGGCCAATATGCTCATATATACCCAAAAATATAAAGGCATCTACAAGAAGTCCTCAACTTGTATAGTGGATATTCTATAAAGATTTTTGAAAGAATATGGAGAAGAGGAGCATTAGGATGAGAAGGTGGTTGGTTTGCAAGATTTAGCACCAGAAGAATGACAATATCAATTTAAGTAAATATCTTTATGTAGTCCACTTATGTATGTATTCCCTTTATCCTCCTATTAGACTATAAACTCCATGAAGAAATGGGCCACATCTTAGCTAAACACTGAATAGCAAAAATAATGATCTAGACCAGGGGTTGGCAACATATGGCTCTTGAGCCATATCTGGCTCTTTTGAGGGCCAGATATGGCTCTTTCTGCAGGGCCATAAAGTCAATTTTTTTTCAGGCGCTGTTACAAGAGCGCGCACTGTGAGCACTGTACGGCTCTCACGAAATTCCATTTTTAAAAATGTGGTGTTTATGGCTTTCACGGACAAAAAGGTTGCCAACCCTTGATCTAGACAAAGCAATTTGTTAAAAAAAAAAAAGAAGAAGAAGAAGAAAGAAAGGAAGAAAGAAAGAAATTAAAAAAAAAGAAACTTGGTCATTTCAATCACAATTGAATTATTTCCCTCTGATTCAGTTAAAATAATACTTAACATGCTTACCTCAAGAAGTTGTTAAAAGAAAGTGCTTTATAAACTATGAAGTGCTATATAAATGTGAACTGGCATTGTTATTTATGACACCTCAAATACAGGTAGCTAGGTGACTCATTTGATATTGTTGGATATTTCCTTGAATTCAGGAAAACTTTATAATTTAGTAATATTCAATTAAAAACATATACCATGACATATTTATTTCTCAGTTGGTGGAAATACGTTTATTTTTTAGTTCCTTGATACTACAAAATATTATTAAAATATTTTGGTAAATATCAAAACTTCTTTCTCTCTTTGATTTCTTTAGGATATATATATATATACATATATATATATATATATTTAGATCTCTAGGACAAAGCAAACTAAAATTAATAACTCTCTTAGAAATATTCTAAATTGCTTTCTAGAATAGTTGAATTATTTCATAGTTCTGGAAAATATGCATATTTCCCCATCTTTCTCCAATCTATTCAACACTGGCTATTCCAAACTTTTATCACCTTTGTTAATTTTATTATGTTTGTTTTCATTTATGTTTTTCTTACTATTAGTAATTTTAAGTATAATCACAGGGAATTAATAATTTTTCCTTCTTTTTAGATTTGTTTGTTCATAACCTTTGATGTCTTATCTACTGAGGCATTAACACGAATAGTCTTGTGGTGATGTTATATGCCTGAAAAATCATGACTTATGCTCTCCAAGAAATCACAATAACAATTTACTTAAGAGCAATTATATATATATATATATATATATATATATATATATATATATATTATGACGGATGAAGCTAGGTTATAGAATATTACTGTTTATGACTTGCACAAAAAATGGATTAAAATATAATCTAGTAAATATATGATCCTGAAAGGAGGTGGGTTACTTATGTATTTAGATCAAGTATTACTAGGTAGATAACCTGGATAATCCACAGATCATTATTATATATGAGAAAACCTAGAGAAAGACCTCCAAATAGTGGGCAAAATCTCTTTTGAGAATTGACAGAAAGATATAGAAAGAAATCATGTATTGCTTGAATGGGTTCTGAATAGCATCATAACTGGGAGTTTCCATGAATCCTCAAAGAGTTCTGAGAGGATAGATTGAAGAGGGGAGAGACAAAAGGAAGGCATACAAGTTAGAAGGCTATCCTAGCCATGTGGTGATGGTAGCTTAGACTGGGGATGTGATCTTGGGAATAAGCACATAAGTATAATATTCTAATATAGAACATACTAATGGGTTTCATTTGTAGAGAACATTAAGGTTTGAAATGACTTCATATAGACTATCTGATCCTCATAAAAACACTATGATATATCTAATTCAGGTATCATTAATATTATTCCATAGATGAGTTAACTGGAATAAAGAGGTTACACATCTTGCTCATGGCCCCATAACATGTAAAAATTGAAGCAATATTTAAACTCAGGTCTTCTGACTCTAAATCTTAAACAGTATTTACTGCACCACATATGTGGTAAATATATGTGAAAACACACACACATACACAAATGCTATGAGGATAGACAAATAGATACTTGCCTCATTGATACAGTTCCTATTGAATTTATATATACAATATTCCAGAGTCAAAGAAAATTCTTTAGTGAAAGAATTTGGCCTATTTCTACCTACTTGATGTTTACAGACAAGATCGAAATGTGAAAAATGTCTTAATCATATGTAAACTCCCCAATTATCTATATGAAATAAGAGGTATCATATATGATGGTGAGAAATGGTGTGTGTGAGGAGTGGACTATTGCATGAGTTTCATATTTACAGACACTTGGCACATGAAGGTAATTATGCACTTAAGAAAGAGAAATTCAGGAAAAACCTTCAGAGACTACTTTTGAGATTGCTTTATCACTCATCCACCAAATTTGTCTGTATGATACATTATTTGTAAATATTCTGTATTAATTATATAAGCACTTTTTTGACAGTCACCAATATGTAGGGGTAGAAATGTAGTTTCATTGAAATATACTTGGCTTCTAAGTAATTACTTGTGGGAGAATATTCCAACCATGGGAACATTTCACATTTGTTAATGTTTTCACACTTAAATTATGGGAAGTAAAACACATCTTCTGGTTCTGTTTTTGTTTTGTTTTGTTTTGTTTTTGCTTTTGTTTAAGTGGCTCCTGTAATTTGGATGATTTTCTTTGTTCTGCATATATAGACTAAAAGTGATCTCAGTATGTATTTACTGAAATAACATACAAAAATAAACTATTGCATTAATGGGATGAGGTCTTCTCAAGTTTTTTCGTGTCTTATATATTCTGTGTTATCAGTGATGTATCATAGTGAGCTTTTTTAGCATAGGAAGCTATCCAGTTAATCTTTATGCAAATATTAGAAATAAGTAGTCATTTCATATCAATTTTCTTTTACATAGGACAGGGGTAGGTATTGGACTTGTGATTTCTATTTGTATTGTTATACACTCCTGGGTGAGTAAACTCCCTCTATCAATCCAGATGGACTCATCTGAAATTTAAAATGTCAGAGATATATCTAGATTTCTGAGTAGTTAAATGACTTGCCTAGGGTCACATAGTATGTATTAACTGTAAGAATTAAACTCTGTTGTTCTGACCTTTGATGCTGGCTTTCTATCCATTACAACATGCTGCCTTTCATTCTTAGAGTCACAGAAATGGTAAGTTCTTACCAATTCTAGTGCCTTCTCTCAGAGATTATTTCTATATATGTGTTTAAGTAGGTGTATAGATATAGTACATGTATGCATAAACACCTATGAATATGTATGGGATAAAAGTATATATATATATATATACATATATACACATATATTTTAATATAAACATATGCCTAAACATGCATATTATATATAACAAACTTCTACACATACATGTCAAAATATGTATATATTCTGTGACTTCAAATAGCTTACCTTCTCTGTGAAAGAAGCAACACACAAACAATTTTGCAGACACATACATGTGTAATCATGGGGACAGATAGATACAAATATGTATTTATATTCAGAGTGTCCCCCAAATCTCTGTAGATCATCTTATAATTACACTAAGACCTTTGGTACACACTCACATATACATTTAATTAAAATGATGATGACTACCATTTATATAGTACTTACTATATGTCTAGCACTGCACTAAACATTTTACAATTATTATTTCATTTGATCCTTACAGTAATCCTGGAAAGCAGGTGCTGCTATTATTATCCCCATTTTTACACAACTACACATACCTATACACATGTACATATATGTACATGTATTTATACATGTATGAGCATACATGCATATATATATATATGTATATATATTCCAAAAGTTTTAGTGTATTTTTAATTAATGCACTAAATCTTTAGAGACATTCTAAATATGCATATATATGCATGAATGTATGTGTTTGTATGTACAAAGTTATCTGCAAATTGCTTTCCACGTTAGAATATGAGCTCTTTGAAGACAGAAATTTTTTCCCTTATCTTTCTTTGTATGCCAAGAATTTAACAAAGGATCTGGCACATCATAAACAATTACTGCCTATTTACTTGAATAAAATTAATTGGTGAACTTTATTTCACTTCTATGATTCATATTCATTCCATCAGTAAAATGGAGAAAACAAGACACTTGCCTTTAACTCCATAAGGATAAAATGAGGGAAAAAATGCATATGTTGCACTTTGGAAGACAAGAGCTATGCAAATTTATGATAGAATCATTGTTATTCTTTTTGTATAGATGATAATGTAATAAATCTATTGACTCTTCATCAGTTAATTGGTAAAAGCTATTTCAAAGTACCAGAGTTAAAAGCTATCAATTTTCACACTCCACGATGACACCAATGGAGATACAATACCCATAAATTTTTCCTATGGTATAAGCTAATTGTTATTCTATTATTTATTAGATGGAAACCCAGAAAGACTTTCTTTATCATTTCACATATCAAAGTAGACTCTGCTATCCACAGTGATTTACTAGTCATCTGGACAAAATTAATTCAGACATTAAAATCTCATAGTCCAATGGGCACAGTGGTTCACAAAGCATTTTGGTTTAAAGATAAAAAGAGCCCATAATCCACCAAGGATTAACAGATGACTCTTCTTCTTCTTTTTTATTTTTTTTGGTAATATAACAATGAATATTTTTTAATCTTGTCCTAAGGAAATTATTCCACTGTGCTAAAAAAAATGTTGACATGGAGGAATGCTTGGTACTATAGAAAGGTGTCAAATAGTCCTTGTTCAGGTCCTATTTCTGCTGTTTAAAACTTATGAGATTGTAGGTAAAGTACTTTAAAGATTACTTTATGATGTATCTTGGTTAATTGTGTTCTTTGAATTAATTGTCATTATATTGATTGTTTTTAAGGTATAAAAATCTATTTCCTCCTTTATTTTGGATTCAGTCCTAAGCTAAGAAAGGGGCCTGCTCCCAAATTATAAACCAATTGACAGGCTTTGCTTAATAAATCAATATTCTTATTAGCTTGAACTTTTGTTTCCTCAGTCAATTAATCTTTTACCTATAACAGGATAAAAATAAGATTGAGATAGATGCCACTATGCGCATATATATATATATATATGTATATATATATATATATGTGTGTGTGTGTGTGTGTGTGTGTGTGTGTGTGTATACAAATACTGATTTTCTGTACACGTACAAACATATATTCTAAAAATACAGAATGTTATTTTGTTGGAGGCCACTCTTAACAATTTGAGGAATCAGTACATGTAAGAGTGTCTAATTATGACAAGGTGGCACCTAAGCTATATTTTTAAATTAATACAAATTCTAGTAGATGAAGGTAGGATGGAAATGCTTTTCATGGTGAATAACCAGTGCAAATGCAGAAAGACAGAGCATGGGATGATTGGCTGAACCATAATATTTGAATAGAGTGACATTTACTTATATTTATATGAATAGTAAAACTGAAAAGATTAGTTAATATAAGGTTGTGAAGGTTTTTTTTAAAGGCAGAGAGAGAATTTTATATTTAATCCTAAAAACAGCATGAGCCTACTGGAGTTTTATCAAGAGAGTTCAGTGACATGATCAGAACTTCATTTTATTAAGATCACTTTAATATCTGATAGAAAGATGAATTAGAATGAGGAGGGACTTGAGTTAAGGAGATATATTAGGATTGGATTTGTCCTGTATGAATTCAAATAACAAAAGAGAAGAAGTAGGTAAAAGCTACGACAGATTCAATTAAAGGGGAAAACCTGTTAAACATATATCTGAAACATTAATAGATTGCTTAAGGAGAGTTGGCTTTATCTGTACTAGGAGACCCTTCTGCAAAGAAAAGTCAGATGTTGGAGATATTATAGGAAGTCTTCTTGGTTAAGTACAGATTTTATTAGATTATGTTCTTGATGTTCCTTCCAGTTCTTTTATTTTGTTTTACATAGTATGAACAATTTCATTCTATAGTTATTTACAATGAATATCTAACTCTTTGGTTGAAAACACACACACACACACACACACATGATTTCTTTGCCAAGGAAGCATTGGATAATAAGTGATGGTGCACTTCTAAAAAGCAACATTTCACCTGATTTTCATTGTTTAAAAATTAACTAAACAGACAAACAAATAAATAAAGCAATAAAAACCCTCACTTTTCAAAAGCATTTAAAAAAAAAGTCTGAGATGACAACTATAGTATAAAATACCCTCTGATTCCACTCATTTATTTTCATAGCTTGTAGTCACAAATTCTATGTAAGTATCTCAGGAATAACTTTTTTCTTAAAAGGCATAAACTAAAAATAATTAATATAATAAAAGACAAACTTATCAAAGAGAGCTTCCCATAGGATGAGGAAAAGGAGAATCATGGATAAGATATAGCATGAGTTAAAAAATGGGAGGAAAAACATAGAAAATAAATTTTGTGTTTATTATCTTCAATCAGTAACTGACACACCACTTAAAAGTTTGTTTATTTATATACATATTTCACCCAAGGTCAGGGGTCCTGAGGTACTTCCCAAATTAAACTTTGACTCTGGAATCAGCAAAAATGAGGTCAATTGGTGAGACAGTGAAAACCCTAAAAGATTTTTTGTTGCCAACTTGATCTTTATCTTTAAAACAGTGTAGCAAATATTTCTCAAAGATCACTCTCCCTCAATGAAGCCTGACATCCATCTCCCTTGTGCTTCTAAGGATGCACCATGAAGGTTTGACGTATTTCTCTAAAGTATAAAGATATTACCACAAGCTTCAATTCTTGGTATACTTTCTCGATTTTTAGTCACCATTTTGGGGTTATTTTTTTCCCTGGAGTATGTCTATATGCTGAAGCTTAAGGCCATTCCTGGGGGGGAAGGAATACTGTCCCATATTTGTACTGTGTCTATTATTGGCTCAGCTGTCTTGGACTCAGAGTATTCTGCAGAGCCTGCTATGTGGAAGTTCGAAGCTGCTCAATTCAACTGGTTTGAGCTGGGTTATACCCAATCCCACTGAGGCTGGACCTTATTGGTCTGCGTTCCTCCCATTCCAGCCTGTCCTATGTTGTGTTGGTTACTATTCTTACTCTGCAGAGAATGGACGAAGCTTGCAATGCTCTTTCCCCACTTCTTGTGCTATTGTGGCTTAGTTCCACTGAGGCTTTGTTCTGTGCTCTCTTCTGCTACCCCAGTGAGTTGAGTGCACCATGCTCTCTCTCCACTGGGCCAGAGTTTGTTGGTTCTTCCACACCAGTATTCATTTTGATGTATTTTTGGTCTTCTGCAGTCATGTGGAGGGTAGTTGTTCGTCTTCAAATGTTTCTTACTTTGCTCTTTTAGCCTGATCTCTTCAGTCCATAGGTTCAAGTAACTAATTAGCATCATGACTTTAAGAAAAAGAAATTTACTTTAAAAATATGGTAAGAACAAGAATAAAATATTTCTTCCCAATAATTGGGAACATAATTTCCACTATACACTTCAGAATCTGGGGAGAGTGTCTTCAGATTCAACATTTTTCTACATATAATTATTTCCACCAAATACACACCTAAATGCAGCATTACTGCAAAATGAATCAATATTTCAGCTCCTAATGGGTTAAGTGCCAAAAGTCACTCTTCTCTCTCCTCAGAATACTGATACCAGACTGGTTGCAAAATTTGACATCAGTAAAACTCTCTATTCCAAAAGCTTGGGTGGCATGTGCTCCTGACTTTCTAAAACCCACAAGGTCATTGATTTTCTTCATCAAAATTAAATAGCAAATGCCAAGACAGGAAAGGAACCAAGGCCTATATTCACAAAGCAACATGTTAGTCTAAGAGAGAGAAAAACCAAAGCATCTCCTGTAACAACATTGTCTCTCTTGGTACTTTCCCCGCAATTAGTGAATGAATCAAACTAAGGGCAGAGATAAAACCCAAGAATAATAGTTTTTATTATTATTACAGTTATTATTAATTCAATTTTCCAGGTGAATAAAGTGATATTTAGAAATATCAAGTTATTTTCAGTAGTGGTCACCCATTTGAATTTGAATTAGGCACTACACCAGGCTTATGATACAATTCAACAAATGTTCATGGAGAATCCATTATAAGCAAAACATCATGAGGAGGGGAAAAAAAATGGATAAGACATAGTCCCTGATGTCAGAGAATTTATAGTCAGATAATAATATTATATGTACAGCAATGACTATAAAAGAAGAATAAATATAAAAGACATTGCTGTGGTTGTACAAAAGAGACATGATTTCTGGGATGTAAGGGAGCAGCATAGGGTTCAGGGAAGAAATGGTGTCTGCCTGACCTTGAAAGATATAGTAATTAGTACAGTGGAAGAGCACTGACTAGTCAAGAGCATCAGAAATTAATTTTGGCCATATTATTTATTGCTTGTTGCATCCTACATTAGGCATTAAAAATTTCTGGGCTCTGGTTTCTCCAACATTAAAAAAGTGGGATTGGAATAGGTGACAATTTTTTTTTGGTTTTGTTTTGTTTTTAATATTTAATTTTTTCCCAGATTGCATGTCAATACAAATTTTAAATAATTGCTTTCTGATGTTTTGCAGTCCAGGAGCTCTCTCTCCCTTCTCTCTCCCCAAGAAGGTAGATAATGTGATATAGGTTGTACATGTATTATCATATAATCCGTATTTCCATGTTCATCATGTTGTAAAATAGGACATGTATTACTTACACTAGAGAAAAATTCACAGAGAAAATAAAAAATGGTACGTTTCAATCTGCATTCAGACCTCATCTGTTCCTTCTATGGTGGTGAATAGCTTTTTTTGTCATGAGACTCTTGGAGTTGCCCTGAATCTTTGCCTTGTTTAGACAAGGCATTCGAAGGTGATCATCATACATTATCGTTATTACTATGTACAATGTTCCCCCTGGTTCTTCTCCTTTGACTTTGCATCACTTCTTATAAGTCTTTCCAAGTTTTTTTTTATCATCTTGTTTGTTATTTCTTATGGCACAATAATATGCTGTTATCAACATGCTCCTCAAGTTGCTCAGATATTCCCCAAATGATGGGCATCCTTTTAGGTTCCAGTTCTTTGCCAGCACAAAAAGAGCTGCTTTGGATATTTTTGTAAAGTTAGGTTCTCTTCCCCTAATTTTCCCTATCTTTAATCTCTTTGGCATACAGACCTAGTACTGTATTGCTGGGTCAAAGACTATGTGCAGGTTGATGGTCCTTTGGGCATGGTGCCAGATTGCTCTTTAAGAAATGAATGATATCTAATGTTCTTTTCAGCCACAGCTATTTTTACCCCCAAATGGTGTCAAACATATATAGAAACAAATTCCTATGATCTACATATGAACTTGTCAGACAACCATAAATTAATGTTACGTGTGTTGTGTTTTATTAAGAAAAAAAAAAGTTTTACATTTCTTAATGACATTTGAATTTGGTTCCATCCACACTCAAGAGAATTTTAGGTTAATTGTGGTTTTCCAGTAGCAAATGTGATACCTCTGCCATCAAAACTATGCTTAGGACTCAAGGGGCAAGATTTTAAGAGACAGAAATGGCAAAGCACTCAAGATCTAAGAGGAGGTGAAGGGTATTCCAAGTAGAATTAACAACATGAGCAAAGACTTTCATCGTAGGTGTTAAAAGCATTCACTGGACTTCAAACTCTATAAGCTGGGCCTGACAAGCTGACCCTAGATCCTCAGGTGGTAGGAGAATTTAAGGCTGAGTGATGGATAAGGCTGCCTGTGTGACCACCAAGATGTGCTGGTCACCACCAGGGCTTATGGATGTTTATCTTAGCCAATCCCTTGCCTCATTAACAGTGCTCAAGCCAAGTATCCAGTGAGGGGTTGTAGGTATGTTCAACAGCTCCTCTAGCTCCTTGGCTTGGGGTTGGGTTTGATGATAAAGTTGGTTATGGGCTGGTTGTTGATGTGCTGTATGGATAATGCTATTTCTGACTGTGGTTTGATAAATCCCTTCCCGATGGCTATAGACATTTACTAGACTGGGTAAGAATAGCAATCTTGACTTGGATTAAGTCATAACAGGGTTTATTGCTTTAACTCAAAAGGGTAAGAACAAGACTAGGAAAGAAGTGTTGGGAAAATGCTATGCTAAGTCTAAAGAACTAAGATAATCTATATCTAAGAGCAGTAGGTTGATATTGGCTGGAGACTCTTCCCCCTCTCACAGTCCCTGCTCAGGCCTGGCCATGGCCTGAACCAAAGAAAGGGAGGGGTAGAGATGTTCTTCTTAGCAGCTGTGCTGCCCTTGTCTCTCAACTAAATTTAGTATCAAGATGAATGAAACTTCTTGTGCTGATGAGATATGGATGCTGGATTAGCAGGTCTATGGCTTACCCTCCCTTCGCCACCCACTCTCAAGGTCCCCTCCTCAAAACCGAAGTCCTGGGTGGCTCAGTCCATGAACTTTGATAGAAGTGGTCCCAACTGTCTTCTGCTCTTGGCTCATGCCACCCACGTAAATTCCAAGTTCTGTAATCAACGATCCTGTCACTCAAGCTGTTCTCTATCTTTTCCAGAAGTTCCTTGTTACATAGGAAAGTAAAGGGCATGGTTCTGGGCTAAAGAGCACAGTAGTTTTATTGGGCCATGTCTGTTGTGAAGTTAGGTAATGGAGGGTGAGACTAGAAAGTTGGCTGGGCACTAGATCAGGAAGATTTTTAAATGAATTCTAGGTACTAAAAAGTAGTAAAGAAAACATGGCAGGACAAAAAGGAAAACAAGATACCAGGAAAGCACATCTTGTAATGATTAGAATTATTAAAGTTTCTCTTTTCTAATGTAAAAAGAATGATAAATTTCACATGGGTAATAAAGATTTTTGTAGCTAGAAAAATGTAAAAATGTCATTCATTGAAGAATCATCAACCTTCCTAAACTATAACTAATAAGTGTGTATGTATATGTAAGAATGAATTATTGGAAACTACTTTCAGACTATAACATCAGGAAATGGCTTCAATAGAAGAAAATATGATATCTGAAGCAATGAAATTAAACTATAGAACAAAAAAGAAAGAGGAAGAAGAATGATACATGTTTTCTTAATTGTTTTGTTTGAGAAAATGTAGTGCCTATGTCATAATTTTTCTAATTGCGAGTGAAATATCCCCTACACCCTTTCATGATGGTTAGATTTTAAATGTTAACAGTAGCATTGAGTTAATCATAATTGCAACTCTAGGACAGTTAAATAATTTTAGCATAAGTATTGATTTTAGTAGGCCTTTGGTGATTATTTTAGTATAAGTTCTTAGGTTTTAAATTTAAATAGATAAGTGCTTTAGCATAATTAATTATTATGGGTATAGGCATCAGTTTTGGGCCTTAGCCTTAAAATTGCTGTCATGCATCCTCAGCAATATGGAACTTGTGATCTAGTATATGTCACCAGGCTTGATTTTGGCTTCAAAGCTTGGTACCATCTACTCATCATCATTGACATCATCAGTCTTAGAAAGTAGGGTTCAGGCTCCCCAACTTCTCCCTTATCTATCAAGTGACTTTCAAGATATCGTCAAGTGACGTCTTCTACCAATGAAAAGTATTTCCTTATTAATTCAACCAATCTATATCTCTTTAATTTTATCACTATCCTGAATTATTTTTAAACTGGAATATAAATTGTGATATACTTTGGAGTGTAAAGGAAGGTATCTCACAGTGCTCTGAGTCTTTTGGTCTTGACAGGAAGTCTGGCTTTATTATGAGACTGACCGTTTCCAAATGAATCTATTTCTTTTTGGCTTGGAGACTTTGTTTCTCTTATTTGTATTCCTAGGCTCTGAAATTACACAACATAAAGCAGAAAAATGGATTCAGTTCAACTCAGTCAAAATTCCCTAAAATTTTAATTAGCAATGAATATCTACAAAATACTGAATTAAATTCAAGGCATACTAAAAAGAGTCCTTTCCTAAATGAAATTATCATTCTTACCGGACCTATTGGTTTATTTAATATCATGTAGAGTAGGAATCACTAGAAGTTACTGTTTTTACCAAGAACACAAAAGATATTTTTCTTACTCCTCTGGTAGAAAAACAACAGAGTTATCTTATTTTTTATTTATTTTTCATATTTGGACACCACTATCCTATATTGAAAATATTTATATCACTTTCCTATTGATATTTTTCAATTACTTTTATTCTTCTTCTTGTTATTAGTTTTTATTGTTCTTGTTATTGTCCTTGTTACTATTAGTTTAGCATGCTATTATGTCCTAGAGTTGTATTGGTATGAGCCAGGCTCTTTCACTGTCTGATAGAAATTCTGAAATATTCCAAATCCTTTGAAATGTAGTAGATGTAAGTATTTACTGTTTATATTAACTTTATTAATAAAATATATCATGTCTTAAGGTAAACCTGGGCATAAATGTGGTCTATTAAAAAAAACTGATCTCAATATTCTTTTTCAGTGTCTCCATCTCATCAGAGTAGATATTCCTTAGAATGGTTGCATTGAAACTTATCTCTATCTACTGAAGTTTTCTCAATCATAAAACACAGACAATAATAACACCTACCTCCCAAGATTGCTATGAGAATCAAATGAGAAGATATTTGTAAAGAGCTTAACATACTGCCTAACACAGAGTAAGTGCTTAATAAATTTTTCTACCCTTCCCTTTCACCCATTCTAAAACAATCATCACAGTGAGGCTACCCAACCTATTGGGGACCTTCCTTAAACTCCCCTGACTTTCCACATGTATCAATGGAACACAAGGTCTGACCACTTGTTACTTCTAACTTCTTCTGCATGACAAGACTATTTTAAATTTTTATTATTTGAAAAAATATTCCTAGTCATACATTTGTCTGATGAAATTTTTTATACCAATTCCCATATAATTCCTCAATTATAATGTATTGCAGACTGCTCATGCATCAAAAATTAGTCTGATTGCTTTGACAAGTTTTTAAGATTTTTCTTTAGAGTGAATGTACTAAGTATTTCTACTAATATATGCTATCCCAAATGAAGCATTTCATTGTAATTTGTTCTTGTTGAATTGTTCTTGCTACATAAGGATTTTGTTTGCTATTAATAATGGTGGGGGTCGAGAGATTTAAAGGTCTTAATAATTCATAGATCATGTACTCTTTATTGTGTATTTATTGTTCACTATTTGAAATGAATGTGTCATGGCTTATGGATAGGTGGTAGGTCTTCGAAGGCATCCAAAACCAAACCTATCTACCAATAGTTAGAAATAATTAATGAGCATTTATTTTCTTACATGCTTTTATGATACAAAATTGATAAGAAGCCAACAAGCACAGCCCTGCTAAGAGAAACAATCAGATTCCAGCAGATTTAGGATATGAAAAGTTTTGGGGTTTGTTTTTTTTCCCATTCTGAGGACTCAGGGAAAACATAAACAAAAAGGGAATGTAAACATCCCATTGATCTCTGATACTCAAGGGAGTTACACTGACAGACAGGAAATTTATATTTTATTAACCTGGAGTTTTGACCCTAAGGGCATATATTAGTATAACAAGAACATTCCAATTCCATGACATGGTGGCATGCTTTAAATATCAATATATCTAAAATTTGAGATTTCTTAGGTGGAATTTCTTATATGACATTTGTTGTCATTGACCCATTTCTATAGTGCCTGACTTATTGTGACTCATTTAGGAGTTTTCTTGCCAAAGATACTGAAATTGTTTGCAATTTGTTTTCTTCTCCGCATCATTTTACGATGAGACTGAGACAAACAAGGTTAAATGACTTTCTCAAGGTCACACATCTAGTTAGGGGCTGAGGGCTCATTTGAACTCAGGTCTTTCTGATTGCAGGCCCAATACTCTATCCACTCTACCACCTAATATGCTACACTATACTCCATCTCTAACTTAGTATGTAAGTCTTAGGAATTTAAGTGACTTTAACCCTGCTCCCACAATAGTTTACAATATTTGCAGGAGGAAGATTTTGACTACTTCTACCTCAGTCTAAGGTCAGTATATTATGCATTACACTGAAGAACAAGTTTGTTCTAACTTAAAAATAATTCCCTGGACTTTTTTATGATTCCAAAAGTGTTGGGAATTCCCCATGAGGACACCCACTCTATGAATGTGCGATTAGCTGCAATCTGTGACTCACATCACACTGACCCTCACTCTAAGTATATGAATTAAAATAAATGCATAAATGAAAATATGTGTCACAATAGAATATACTTGCAAGATACATGTATGAAAACCTTTTCACAAGCAAAAATAAATTCTATTTTCCATAATTTAAAAAGGAACAAGTTTTATATATATAGCTTATAAACTTACTAATTCTTCTTATAATATAGTACTCTTTTTAAATGTGGAAAATTAATTTAAGCCAGAGCTCCTTGCTGTGAGATTTTATATGCCATGTTTAGAAAAATCTATGGAATATGACTACATTCAAGTTAATGTTTCTCTACTGAAAATCTATATTCTAGGACGGGAAAAAACCCAATTCCAGTAAAAAACAGAATTCAAATTCTTTCCCCAAAACCTATCAAACTCAGTTGTAATGGTATAATACCAAAAGAACCCACCTAATAAGAACATGAACCAATCTCACCCCCAGGAGATTTCCCTCAAATAGGCTTTATTACTTTGCATAGATGATAGTGAGCTAAGTTAGTACTTGGGGTATAGTGGAAAAATTGGAAGTTTTCCAAAAGGACTGATTCTTAACAATGGAGAGATAAATCAGTGACTGATTGAACTCTGGCCTATATGAAGAATCTATTTCATATGCAAGATGTAGATAATTTGGGCTTAATATGCACCTGCCTTTTAGATAGATTTTCAAACTCTAGTTTGTTCCCTTGTGTGGTTGGCAATTAGTCAAGCCATTCCTGATTAGACTACAAGAGGCTGTGGATTGAAGTCTTTTGCTAATGAGCAGAGAAAGTGGAAACAAATGGGTGACACCTGTAGAATATTATGCCCTTTTTTATGTATGGAAAATTGCATGGGATTCTGAGACTTTGGGTGTTCTGTTAAAAAGGCACCACACATCATGCTATTGATTTTCCAATAAACCATTAAATACTTTTAAAAATCTTACAGAACTATTTAACTGCAAGGCCAGGCTAACTTAACTCTGTTTAAAATTTTTCTGAACTGCATGGAGATTTCCATTCTAAAGAGGCAGAGTCAATAGAGTCCGGGGTAAAAAGACTGCAACATAACATAGACTTCAAGACAAAGATTAGTGTCTTTTCAGTTTGGAGGAAAGAAATTATTTGAGGAAATTCCCTTTTGGTTTATTCCAAGATAAGCAAACAAACAAATCAAAGCAACCAACCAACAAAAATTCCACCTTTGTGCTACAATTAAGTATGCCATGAAGGAGATAAAAAGATTACTGAAATTTAAACTGAATTTCAGAATATTAATATGGGATCATCATCTCCTTCCTTTTAGTCTCAGAAGATTTTATTTCTCATGCTATTTCAAATTTTAATCTCTTCATCATGGTTCTTGATCCCATCATCTCTATCTCCTCTCATTATTTTGCTTCTTTGATTATTCTCCAGTAGATAGAGTGCTGGATGTGGAATCAGGAAGACCCTTTTTGTTGTTGTTGTTCAAATGCCTTCTTCTGCTTTGTAGTTGTGAGATTCTGACTCTTGTAGAGTTATCTCCTTTGTGAGAGATTAGTAGTTCTAACTATAATTATCTAAGAAAGTGTATCAATAGCAGAAAAATCTGTGAATCTCATAACCTTGCATCAACATTTAAAATCTATTTCTATTCATTTGGCTTTTTCACTAATAATTACCTACCTAAATTTGGCCCAAGAGAACTGAAAGGGATTGTTAAATTGCCATGGCAAAGTGCTTTATGGGAAGAGAGGAAGGAGGAAATTACATTGGAGGTACAACAGTTGTTGATGTCTGAGTTTTTCCCAGTGGGAAAGAAATGACTTCATTTTTAGTATCTGATATTATCTAAAAAGATAGTAGTTCTTTATTCTAGAGTAATTACTAGAAATTCTCTTTCTGAATAGAGAGTGCTCTTTATTATTTGAGAACAGAGGCCATGGATTTTTTGCCTCAGTTCTATCCTTGACCCACTTAATTTATAAATTACTTGAAGCAAAAGGTTTAAACAGTTAGTTTCCAAGACAAATTAGTCAAGATCTATAATACAATTTGAGATGGTATCATAAGTGCCCACTTTAATACAGCAATATATTATTGTTGTAATATAATATCAACAAAGGTGTTCAGAAAAAGAATCCTTGAGTTTACTTAGGTTTATTAACTTGCCATGCTGAATTATAGCAACAGCCTGGTTTTGCTATTAAATGCCTCCATGTAGTTAATAGAGAAGGGTTGAGGTAGTGAGGTAGCAAGTTGCTCTTCAGTATATAGTCCATCTAATGTCATGCTCTTTTATTACAAAAAAAAAACATGGAGTAGAGTAGCATCCCAAGACCACAAACTTTATATTTGTTTTCTGACTTCTCATAGTTTTCCCTTCCTCTACCCATTATGCTAAAATTTTTGCTTTACGTTTCTCTGGGAAAAACAAAAAACTGAAGTTGTTCAGTGAAAGCTCCAATACCTCCTCATATTTATCTCACCTCATTCAGATACCTTCCACAACTATTTCTTCCTTCAGGACTATTTCACTTTAAGAAATGTCCCTTCTTGTCAAGTCAAGTCCTTCTACCTGCTCAAAAGATCCTATTGTGCAAATTCAAACATTCACCATAAAATTGCTTCCTTCATTAGCCCTACTCTCATTAATTGTCACTCTCTCTGTGTCTACTGACTGATTTCCTACTGACTGCAAATATTACCACATCTCCCCTCATCCTCAAATACCCCTATTTAATCAATCAGTTCCTGTCATATAATCCAATATCTCTTTGCCTTTATATGGCTAAACTCTTTGTGAAGACTTTCTTTAATAGGTACCTCTACTTCATTTCCTCTCACTCTTCTTAAATCTTTGAAGTTTGACTTCACACCTCAATAGTCACCTCAAATTGCTCTTTACTAAATATAGTTACTAATGATCTTTTAATTGTTAAATCTAATTGATAAAGCCTTTTCTCAGTGTTCATTCTTCTTGACCTCTCAGATGCCTTTCACAAGATATATGTTTTGTTTTTTTTCTAGGTGTTTGTTATCTTGTTCTCTTATTTCTGACTGACCCCTCCTTCTTTGTCTCTATCACTGAATTACTACCCTCAACCCCACTGATGGTTGGATGGAGTCACAAAGTCCAAAACCTCTATTTAAAAGGGAAAGAGCTCATGAACCTTAAGATGCATTAAGTCTTTCAAGAGTCGGAGGTAAGAGGGGCTGTGTTCCAGGAAGGGAGCAGAGCCTGTAGAAAGGCAGGGAAAAGAGATGGAATGTGGAATACATGGCATAAAGAGGTATGAGGTATGAGGTGCATGAGAGGCAATAGGATGTCATCTATTGGAAAGATAAGCTGGTGTTATAATGATGAGTTCTTTAAATACTAAACAGAGAAGGTTAGAACTGGGAATAACCAAAGATTCTTCAGCAGGGAAGTGATGTAGTCAAAGCTATATGGACTGTAATTAGGAGACTCTTGCCTTTATTTAGAAACTAGCCTTCTTATGTGCAAAATGGAATAATAATACCTGAATGTTCAAATGAGATAATGAATCTAAAAGGATTTGTAAACCTCAAAGGTATACATAAATGTCAGCTATTACTATTGTCCTGCACTCAGCCAAATGTCTTTCCATCTCTATTCTGAATCATCTTCTGAAAATTGATCTTTGAAACTGTTCTGAACAATAATAAAAACCTTTTTGTTAAAAAAAGGAAACAGCTCAGACATCTACTCATTTCTCACCTGACTGAGCTACACTTTACCTTCTCCTACCTATCATTTACCTTCTCCTACCTTATGCCTACTTTCTCTGACTTCTTCACTATGCCTTTGAAAGTTTATTTCTGGGAAAACTTCATCATTCTGCATGATCCCATCAGCCTTGGCACTCTATCTCATCACTGTCCTTTATCCCTCTGATTAGAGAGTGGGGCCATGAACTCTAAAATGTCCATTTAAGAAAACAAGCTTAGTTGAGACATTTCTTCTTTCTTACCTGGATGCACAATCTTGGAACTTCTTTGCCTTTTCAGTCATGTCCCCAGGTCAGCATCCTCTTTTGTGTGTCACCTTCTCCTTTTTATTTGTAAACTCCTTAAGGCCAAGAAATGTCTTTCTTTAAAAAAAAAGTATTCCCAGCTTTTAGCAGGGTCTGGCATACAGTAGGTGCTTAATAAGTATTTATTGACTATTACTATTTTCATCCAAATTATTCTAAGTATTTGTGGATATGCCCTCAAGGTTCTCTCCAGAGCATTCTCTTCTCCTATACCATTTCACTTGGTAATGTCATCAATTCCAATAGATTTCATCATATTTAAGCCAATCATTCTCAGATCTACTTGCCTACATTTAACATCATTCCTTTTTTGGTTAGTAATTTATTTTATTTTAAATAATAGTTTAACCCAATTATATTTAAAAACAAATTTTAATATTCATTCCTAAAAATCTTAAGTTCCAAATTCTCTTTCTTCTCCCCATCCTCCCTTCTTTATTCCTTCCCACTTCTTCCCCTCCTTGAAATGGTAAGAAATCTGATATAGATTTTACATGTATAATCACATAAAACATTTTTTCCATTTTAATCGTTTTTGTGGAAGAGAACTCAAACAAAAGAAAAAGAAAGTGAAATGTAGTGAACTGCAGTTTGCATTCAAACTTTGTCAGATCTTTCACAGAGGACAGGTGGAATGTTTCATCATGAATCTCATAGATTATTTTTGGATCACTGCAGTGCTGAGAATAACAAAGTCATTCAGAGTTGTTTGTCAAAAAATATCATTATCATTGTGCACAAAGTTCTACTTCTGCTCATTTCATTTGCATCAGTTCATGTAAGTGTTTCTAATTTTTTCAAAATTATCCAGCTCATCATTTCTTCATGATAGCATTCTATCATAATCATATATCACAACTTTTCAGCCATTCCCCAATTGATGGACAATCCTCAATTTCCACTTCTTTGCTACCACAAAAAGAATTGCAATAAACTTTTTGCACAAAAAGGTCCTTTGCTCCTTTTTAAAGCTCATTGAGATACAGATCTAGTAGTGGCATTGCTAGAACAAAGCATACTTTAATTTCATTCCTAAGCTCTCGTTTTACTCCTTCAACTGATTTTTGGACATCTTGAACTGCATTTATCAAAGAAAACTTAAGCTCAACATGTACAAAACATAACTCATTACTTTTCCCCAAGCCCTCCCCACTTTTTAACTTTCTTTTTTATTGTTGAGATTACCACCATGCTTGTGTGACTACCCAAGGTGAGAGTCTACATATCTTCCTTTTCTTGTCCAACATACTCCCTTCCCTTCCAAAATCCCATCAGTTGTCAAGTCTTGTCAATTTTATCATTATGGCATCTCTCATATATGCCAAATCATCTGTTTTGACACTGCCATCAGCCTGTTCAGGCCTTTATCACCTCGTGCCTCGTTTATTGTAACAGCATGATGGTTGATCTTCTTGGTTCAAATCTCTTTCCATTCAAATCCATCTCCCATTCTGTTTTCAAACAGCAAACTTCTGAAAGTGCAGGTCTGATCATGTCACCACCATTATTTAAAAAATATTAGTTCCTTCTCATTCGAACAAGTAAAAAATACAAAATCTTTTATTTGTCTTTTAAATCTATTTAAATTTTAACTTCTTACCTTTGGCGCTTTCTTATGTGGTAAACACCAACAACAAGACCACAATTGTTCTGTGATCCAATGACACTATGATCCTTTTTGTTCTGTAATAAAAGCACTCTATGTATATTTTTATTGGCTGTCCTCTACACCAGGAAATCTGTCTCTGTGTCTCTGTCTCTGTCTCTCTCTCTCCATTTCTTTGTTTCTCTTTTTTTTTTTTTTTTTGTCTCTTCATGTCTATCTCTAAGCTTTCCTAGTCCCCTCAAACCTCAGTTAAATTTCACCTTCTGAGGAAAATCTTTCCCAATCCTTCTTAATTCAGGGGATCCCAACTGTTAATTATTTATAATTTATCTTGTAGAGATCATTTATTTTTTGGTACCAGGTTTTTTTGCATGTTGTCTCTTCCATTGGATTAAGCCTTCTTTAAAAATAGGACACATCTTTTACCTTTTACTGTATTCTCAAATCTTATTATGGTATTTAGCATGTTAATATATCCATAATAAAAGGCAATTAAAAACAAAACTTTGAAAAAAAGTAAGTTTTTAACTTTTAGCTTTTTAAAACTTTTATTTAAGTAGGAAAAAAGCATAATTTAAATGTATCCACTGATCTCAAAATGTGATTTTCTTCCCCCAAAACTGAAGCTAGCCAACAGATTTTTAACAGTTTTGTCTTGGTTGATTTTTTCCCCCTCCATTAACTGAGTGGCTGAAAATGAAGCTCATTAGTTATGATCTTTAAAAAAAAGATATTAATAATGTTTTAATTAAAATTAGTTATAATTAAACTATAATATTTTTTCTTATTTTCCTTATCTCTACTCTAGAAAATACATACTACACATATCATATGATCACAGGATTTTAGAATTTATGTGGTCCTTGGAATTCATCTAGTACCTTACCCTCATTTTATAGGTGAAAATACTGAGGCCTCAAGAGGTCTAGGAATTTGTGTATGGTCAGAAAGGAAAACAAAGCAGCAGAGATAAAGTTCAAATCTAGGTCTTATGATGTTAAATCTTGGGCTCTCTTCACCAAATCACATACTCTTTTTGCTATAACACATATTACTCTTACCATTGTTTAAAGGAGGAAATTTGGGTTTAGGGAAGATGCCATTGGACTAAGATCACACAGCTGTAAACAACAACAACAACAACAATGACCTCAGAATTTGTATACTACTTTAAGATTTGTAAACTTTTTTCATTACAACTCTGTAAGTTAAGTGTTCAGAGACATTGTCAAAAACATTAAAACACATGTATTTTGATAATGTTTGAACCCTTACCATTACATGATGAGTCCCCACAATCACTTGAAACTTATATAAGTATACATATATTGAAATAAAATTTTATTTAAGTAGGAATTATTTTAACTAATTTATTTCCATTCCCTTCCCTTCTGTTCCCTTCCCTTCCTACTTTCCCAGTTTTTCAAATTCAGGAAGAAATTACTATGACACTAATTTGGAAAATAAAATAGTTTTTCTACATGTGTTTTGTTTGGGTTTTTTATTTTCTTTACTGGAGGCAATCCCACTAATTATCATATGAATATAAAACAGCAACATAAAACTAATTTATATTTATCACATGGTAAAGTTTTCCAAGAACTTTGCATACATGAAGACATTCTCTTATAAAACTCACTTTAGGTATGGTCCTATCATTTCCTCTCCCTCATTTTATAGATGAGGAAAGTGAGCATCTAGAGAGTTCTGGACACAGTATTTGAATTCATGTTTTCCTCATTCCAAGTGTGGCATTGCATTTACTTGGCCATGCTGTATCTCTTTGGAAAAAGAGATTGACATGACATTGTTGAAAGTAATACAAATTTCTTCTTTCTATCATTGCAATTTCTGGTTATCTGGTGTTTATGTGTATCATATTACTTAATGCAACAATCTGTAATGTAGGTAGTATAATTTATACACTCTATAAATGAGAAATTTAGGATCAGAAACTAAAGGTCACTAAAACTAATACTAGTCAGTACCTCGATCAATGTTTCTCAATGTGTAGCTCAGGGAATTGTAGGTGTCTTCAAGATCTCTTCTGGGTTCCAAACATATAATTACACAAGCTTCTGCAACTGAATAATCAATGAATAATCAATTAATTACATGTTTAATTTGTGAGAAGCAACATCCTATAATGGATGGAGAGAAAACTTAGAAGTTAGAAAGACTTGGATTCAAATCTAACCTCTGATTTCTTTTTTTTTTTTCAAACCCTTAGCTACCTTGTTACAAGGCATAAGAGTGGTAAGGGCTAGGCAATGGGGGTTAAGTGACTTTTCCAGGGTCACACAGCTGGGAAGAGTCTGAGGCCAGATTTGAACCCAGGACCTCCTGTCTCTAGGCAAGTTCTGACATATATTAACAGTATGATTCTGCAAAATGTTTGATCTCCCAGTAGACTAGGTAACTATAAATTTATGAACAGCAAAGAAGGTGAATTGGTAAAGGCAACTTCCTCATTGGATAGTTTCTTCTAAAAATGAACTCATGAATACATCTCCTTTTGCTACCCCTTATTACGTGTTTAAGCACTGAATAACTTCTACAAGCAAAGCTATATTAGAGTAGCTCAGGGGTGTAGTAGATAGAATTCTGGACTTGGAGTCATGAAGATTTAAGTTCTAATCTTCTCTTTTACCCTCTTTAGCTGTACGATGCTAGACAATTCATACAAACACTCTCAGCCTCAGTTTCCTGATCTGTAAAGTGAGATAATAGTACATATCTTATAGGGTTGTTGTAAGATTCAAATTAAATAACACCGGTAAAGCACTTTGCAAACCTTAAAATGCTATGTAAAAATGAGCTATTGTTATATACTACTTTTTCATTGTTATATACTCCCTCTAAAACTTACCACTAATCACTCATCCTTGATTTAACAACTTGTACAAAACCCTAAATCTCTCTTCTCTAAATATTGAAACTACTTTCAACACACTGATTCAATGTCCCCATGGATGGCAGTCTACTATATTTATTCCACTGATTTAAAAAAAATTTAACACCTTATAATGCTATGGAACTATAAGAGAAGGGATACTAAAGACTTGGCAACTGCTGTAATGCAGCATCTTCTTAATACAGCTGTCTGCTCCCCCCCCCCCAAAGTTTCTTAATCCTATCAGGAAAATTCTACCAAGAAACAAACAACATTTCACTGTTGCTGTTAGTGGCAGTAGTGGTGATGGTAAGAGAGCAAGAAATGAACAGACTCCTTTTTTTGTGTGTCTGTGTTTTCTTTGCTTTTTGCATTGTGTTAATACAGAACATGTATAGAGATGTCTCCCCCACACACACCTTTAAGAAGAAAATTTTGTAATAAGTTTTGGCCAAATTATATAGTGATATTTTACATGATGTCTCAAAAGTCTTATTGCCTTTTAAGTAAGCTTAAACTGCACCAAGATATTTGGGACAAACAGTATTGGAAGTTTGGGGGCAAATTCATCTATTAAACATAGTAGTAAAATTACACAGTCTTTAAGATCTAAAATTTTATGATTCTAAAATTACTGGTCAAAGAGAGCTACCAGCAGCAAAGTAGTCTTTCCAAAAAGACTGAATGCCTTTCAGGGTGAAGAAAATAGCTCTGCTGTGATAGATGGCAACTGTCTACTGAGACTTTCATATCTAGCTACCCAATTGATTTTCATTATATTGGGCCGAAGTTTCCTTAAGCTGATGTATAACTTGCTCCAGCAATGGCACCAACTAAGGTCATTTTCAGGCAGAGCAATTGGGCTTTACTTTAAGGAATTAAATCAATATGCTTTTCTCTATACAATGGCCCAAATTCTTATATCCACTTAACCCTATATACTGGAAATGTCCCACTGGAACATTTGTTGAAGTGATATGTGTATAAGGGCAAATTCCCCATCTCCCAAGGAATACAGGCAGCCAAGAATGGGGGTAATGGTTGCCTCAGCTGAGGAGGACTCTTTCTGCCTTTGATATAAACATCTTTTTTCATGAGTAATTTACATCAACTAATAAGTACCTTCTCTTTGCCAAGAGCTGTGCTTAGGTAAAATTTAGGTAGGTATTTCAGAGGATAGAGCACTAGATTTGTAGACAGGATAGTCTAAGGTCAAATGAAATTTTAAATATTTACTAGATAAGTGATCCTGGGCAAGGCCCATAAGTGCTATCTGCTCCAGGATCCTCTCCTCTAAAATGGGGACAAAAATGGCACCTACCTTCCAGAGTTGATGTGAAAATAAAATTATTTGATACTTGCAAGGCTTTGCAAACAGCAAAAAGCTATATAAGTGCTAGCTCAGTATAAAACAAAACAAACGAACAAAACAAGACTCCTCCGTAAAGATGCTTACACTCATTTGGGAAAATATGAAAACAAATTAAATGCCAAATAATTGGGAAACTAAAAATGGATGCTGGACAGGAAATGTTTCCTATGGGTAGGAGGTAGCGCTTGAACTGAACTTTGAAGGGATTTAAAGAAGTAAAGGGGAGAAGGGAGAAATGATACAGAAATGGAGGGTAACCTATGCAAAGGCAGGGGAAAAGACGTTGAAATGGAGAGAAAATAGCAAATGGGCAATATTAACTGGAATGTAGGTGATATCTGTATATAAGGTAATAAAAAGTAATTTAAATTTATTCTAAAATATAGACTGCACTTAGATTAAGAAGGGCTTTAAATACCAAATGAAGTGTGTGTGTGTGTGTGTGTGTGTGTGTATATATATATATTCATATGTATGTATATATATATGTATATATATATATATATATATATATATATATATATTACACTAGAAAAAATAAGAAGCCATTGGAGCTTTTTGAGTGGGAAACTGTGAAAGAGTAATAGTGGACAGAAGAGGTGGCATGGTCAGACCTAAGTTTAGAAAAAAATGTTTTTTGACATCCAGTGAAGGACTGATCAAAGGAGGAGATACTCAAGTCAAGCAGGCAAGTTACAAAGTTATCAAATTTACCCAAAGGAAAAGTGATGAGGTTCTTAGCTAGGGATAAGATTATGTGAGGGAAAAGAAGGAGAAGGATTATCCAAAGGCCCTTTGGAGTCAGAATCTACGTTACGGGGGACAGCTGGGTAGCTCAGTGGATTGAGAGCCAGGCCTAGAGACAGGAGGTCCTGGGTCCAAATCTGGCCTCAGACACTTCCCAGCTATGTGACCCTGGGCAAGTCACTTGACCCCCATTGCCCACCCTTACCACTCTTCTGCCTTGGATCCAATACACAGTATTGACTCCAAGACAGAAAGTAAGGGTTTAGAAAAAATTAGAAAAAAAAAAAAAAGAATCTGCATTATGATTTAGCAATTGATTTATTTCAGAGGTGAGGAAGAGTGAAGAGTTGAAGATGCTTGTTGAAAACATATTTCCTTCATTCCTTTTATATGAATTTCATAAAGATTATGATCTGTGTCTTTGATTGCAAGCTATTCCAACAGGTAAGTATGTATATGTATAATAATGCAATGTAACTCCTCTCTTGCCCATTCTCCTCCCTCCAAAATCAGCAAAAGAAAGGGTGCTTTTTCACTGTTTAGTAGTTTTTCTGTCATGTCCAACTTTTCATGATTCTTTTGGGATTTTCTTGCAAAAGATACTGAAGTGGTTTGCTATTTCTTCTTTAGATCAAATACAGATTAAGAAACTGTGGAAAACAGGGATAAGTGACTTGCCCAGGCTAACACAGCTAAAAAGTGTTTGAGGTAAGATTTGAAAACAAGTCTTACTGACTCCAGGTCTAGCATAGCTTTACATAGTGCCCATGAAAGAATGAGAGGGGAGAAAAAAGGACAAGTCCAACATCTGGCCACATTAGTCCTACACACTAAGTTTCTGAATTAAAACAATATACAAAAGGGCAAAGGTGGGGGGGGGGAGCAATTACTTTGGAGAAAACTACAGAGAAGGCTAGAGAACATAAACTTCTCATAATGAGACAGAGAACATGACCTTGCAGTTGAGTTCCTGTGATAATACTCTAATAACAACTTTATATCCTTGAGGAAGCAATGGGCTCATAAGGAAAGAGTAAAAACATGCAGTCAAGAAACCAAAAGTGTGACTAAATGAGGAAGTCGTACAGATGGTACCACTGGGGAAGAATTCAGTATCAAAATCAGATGAATTGAGGAGGTTAGAGTCAATACGTAGATTTTGTTTTTTGAATTCCTGGTTTTGTGGAGTTTGGAGGAGTCATTTGGTGAGAAAGAAGTGAGAGATGTGGCTTTTTTATTTAACAAGGGTGGTTTTTAATGTATTTAATTTGGGTTTGTTGCTTTTATTTTTTATCATTATTATTGTAGTCTCACTCTATATAAAGTCCTGTGTTAAGCACTGTGGATAAAAAGAAAAAGTTAAGAAACTCTTTGCTCTCAGGGAGCTCATATTCTAAGTGGGGAGACAACATTTATGGAAAATTAAATGAGGTTCTTCAGGGTTGGGGTAAATCAGATGATGTCTCTTCTTTGATATAATTTCCATAGGAAAAATACCCATTTCTAATGTTGAAATGTTTGACAGCACCAAGGATTATGGTAGTAAGGACTTTCATTTTTTGAGTCTTGAGTCGCCATGGTCATAGCCCCAGGAGAAGCAGTCTGCTGGCTGCCACTCCCCAAGTCCTGCCACCTCAGAGTAATGGTTTTAGGGACTAAATTGGAAGAACTGCTCATCTCAAGCTTTGCTATTCTCATATACTCAAGAATCCCATCTACATAAGGCACTAAAAGTCTGAGGAGATTTTAATAAATCCTGTCATTATTACAGTTTATCTGATTCCTCACATATATATTTATGAAATAAAGATATGAATGTGTTATCCTTTATTCTTTGAAATCTCTGTGATCCTATTCTGTGAGTAGGTGTAAAACTGAGGTAGTAGCTGCTAGGTGTGAAGAGATCTTAAACCCTTCAATAGAATGAAGCATACTGCTTTTGTTTAATTAAGATGTCATTTTGTCCAGAAACAGCTGAATTCCTGCAGTTTTTCAATTTTCAACATATTGGTAGAGAAAAAAACAAAAAGGGGGAAAAAAGAGTCAAAACTTTCTCAGACCACATAACAATCTTGGAAAAGTATCCTTGACATCCAGACAAGTTTGGAAATTCTTCCAGACAAACTGATCCATATTTTGGTAACTATTTGATGATTCATGCATCAGCAAAGAGCCCCTTGGCTTTGTAACTGTTCTTGAACTTATACCCAAGTTCACTGGGCCAGCCATTTCAGGGATGTGGGATGTGTCAACTTCAAAAATAAAACAAACCAGGCAAGAGTTTGCTTGAGCTACAAAGAACTTAGTCGTTGCTAACCTTCAATTGCTGCCTGAACCGCTGTGCCTTCCTCCTCCTACCCCCAGTCCACATCTGGCTTATGACAATCTCGTGTTTTGTATTTGTTCTTCAGAGGCTTGTTATCAGTTGTGCCAATTACCCTAAATACTTTCACATTTAAAAAACTTGTCTTTGGATCAGAAAGTTTCCATTTCAGAATGCAGTGGTTACTGAAGATTTAAGGAATTTATGATGTGTTTTGTTTTGGTTATTTAAAAAATACTAACATAAGAAAGTTATCTTTATTTCTTTAGCATAGAAGATTTAGATGGAACTTTTTTATGATTTTAAGTATTCTACTTTTCTTTTGACTCTTGAATTTTCTCATGCATAAATAAAATAATAGGAATAATAAAAACTGGAAATATGAGGTTAAAAGATGAAATACTATGGAATATTGGACACTTGTTTTCCTCTGAAATATTTTGCCAAAAATATTCCAAAGGTTAGGAGTCATGATACTTGGTTTAAGGCTTAGTCCAAGTATTTATGAGGTAGTATAAGTACCATAAAGTCACTTACACCTTTAGAAGAATATTTTCTTTATCTGTTCTGTAGAAATTATAATATACTACCTCTTTCACAAAGTTGTTGATAAGGAAAATATTTTATATAAGTATAAGGCTAAAGAAATGTAAGTTACTTTATCAGTGACTTCATTTACTTCAAAAATTTCAGAAATTTTCATTAGGCAAGCTCTTCATAAACTTCAAAGTGATACATAATTAAGAGGTTTCATTATTACTAGTTAAAAGAAAAAAAATGAAAATGAAAATCAAGGAGTTGCTGCCAAAATAATGCCTAGAATCCTCTTGGAGGGTTGGGGCATCAGTGATAAAGCCAGATCCAAAGAAATGGACTTTTATGCTTAAGATAGTCTTCCTAGTTAGTGTGGTCCACTCATGGTGGTGGTTTTTTATTATATAATTCAATTGAAGTTATCTACCATGTCCATAAAAATACAATATTATAAATCTTACAAATTAATCCTCTAAAACTTCTCAGATTTTTGAAACTTGGTGTTACTATGTATACAAATCTTCTTGAAAGCAGATTGGATAGTGAAACAAATAGGAAGACTGACTTTGGCAATTGAAAATTTTGTGAAATCCATTCATTCTAACAATGAATAAATATTTATTAATCATCATGTTATGTGCCTACAATATCCACTCTATTGGGGACACAATTTCAAGGGGAAAATGAAATAGTTCCTATCCTCAAGAAGTGGACATTTCAATGAGGGAGGGATGTCAGTCAGTCAATGAGCTTGTATTTAAGACCAAATATGTGCCAGAAATCTTTTGAGATTAAAAAAAAAAAACCCTGAGAATACAAAAAAAGGCAAAAGTAGACCCTGCCTTCAAGGAGCTTGCATTCTAAGGAGGGAGAAAATATGATATAAATTAGAAATATATAAGATGTACATGAGAAAAAAAACCTGAAAATCTGAAAGGGAAAGGTGCTAGCAGCTAGGTAAACTGGAAAATGACTCCTGAAATAGGTGGGAATTAAGAGTTTTTTGAAGGAAGACGGAACTTTAGAGGCAAGGTGAGAAAAAAGAACCTTTTAGGCATGGGAATAGACAGGGCAAAGATGAGGAGAGAGAAAATAAAGTTCTGTGTTCAAGCAACTGCAAGAAGGGCAGTGGACCTGGATCATATTAGGTGTGGAATGGAGTAAGATTTAAAGAGGTTATAAGAATTAAGAGATTGTGAATAGGTTTAAATGTCAAACAGTGGAGTTTATATTTATAGAAGCAATAGGAATTGACCTGGGCTCATTAAACAGTGGGGTGACATGATTAGATATCAGATTTAGGAAAAAAATCACCTTAAATGTGAGATGGATTAAAGAGGGAAGATACTTGAGGCATAGAAACATTCTGGAATCTGTATGTTGTAGTTCTTCATGTGAGAGAAAATGAAGACCTGTAATAGTGTTGTAGTTGTGTGAATAGATGCACAAAAGAGATGTATAAAGAGTGATAAAATTTTACATTGGTTTTCGATAGACAGGGTAAGTGAGAGTGAGGAAACAAGAATGGATACCAAGTTTCAGTATAGATATTCAACAGAGTGGCAGCTCTATTAATAATGAGACACTTCAGAAAAGGAAAGCTTCAGAGAGGGAATAAAAAAGAATCTGAGTTCTGTTTAGGACATTTTGAATTTCTGATGCCTACAGGACATCCAATTCAAGAAATCTGAAAAATTTTTGGTAATGTGTGATTGAATCTTAGGATATAAATTAAGGCTGGAAGTATAAATCTGAACATAAATTTCATCAAGAAGAAAATTCATGGGAGCTAAAGAGATCAATAAATGAGATAGTTTAAAGTGAAAAGAGAAAGGTGTTCATGGCAGAGCCTTGGAAAACATGAAAAGTTAGGATAAGTGACATGATGAGAGAGAAACAAGACTGAGACAAGGGATAAAAATGAGAAAGATAGCTAGTCAGTTAGCTTGGAGGAGAACCAGAAGATAAAAGTTACAAAATCACCTAGAGGATGGAGTAATGAAGAGGAGGTGATAAAGGGTGTCAAATGCTGTAGAAAGATAAAGAAGGAGGAGGATGGAAGAGAGTTCATTAGATTTGGCAATTAGAAGGAGAACATTTGGAGAGGGTAGTCTCAGTTAAAGGATAAAGTTAGAAGCCAGGTTAAAAAGGGTTTAGAGGAAATTGAGACAAGAATAAGTGTAGGAACAGAATGTAACTTGCTCTTTCAAGGACTTTAGGTATAAAGTGAAGAAAATTATAAGATAGTTATTACTGATAGCAGGACTAAATGAGGTTTTTTTTGGTTATTTATTTTTATAATGGGGAGTCATGAGTGTATTTGAGATGGTCAGGAAGGAGCCAATAGACTGAAAGATTGAAGATAAGCTAGACAGTGGAAATGATACAGGAAACAATCTTCCAGAGAAGTCAGGGAGGGATGGAATCTGGGGTGTCTATAGAGGACATTTTCCTGGAAAGACGAATTATGTCCTCCTCATCAAGACTGAAAGGAAGAGATAGTGAAGAAAGATTTCTAAATGATGTGATTGGAAGAGCCCTCAGTAAAATAGTCTCAATTTATTTTCATAGAAATATCAGGTAAGGTCCTCAGCTAAAAGGATAAGTAGAGGTTGCCAGAGAAACTTGAAGAGAGATAAAATATAAGATAAGATTGCATAATATATGATAAGATGAGATGACATAATGTGATATCACATATATATATATTAATATAATATGATATAATACAATTATATAATGTAATAACACAATGCATTAAAACTTATAATGCAACATAGTACAATACGATATAATATATTATGATATAATGCAATATAAGATAAGATAATATATAATAAAGCATAGCATACTAATATAATGGAATAAAAGAAATATTACCTAAAATATATATATACAGATATGTGTGCTTGTGGGTAAATGGGGATAAATATGAATATATATATATATATATATATGTATCTGTATCTGTATACATATATATTTATAATCAAAATAAAATTCACTAACTGGGAATAAGGGTTTTAGGAAAGGCAGTACGTAGCAAGACATACTTGGTTGAATTTTGAAATAAAAAGTAATTATAAGTGCTTGGCAAAAAGAGGGACTTTATTCCAGTTATGGAAAGTCACTATTGTAAAAGCACAGAGATGCCAAATGGAGAATTGTGTGTGAGGAACAACGGGGCTCATTTGGCTGAAGAACAGAGGGAGGAAGAGGAGCAATGTGTACCAATATTTGAAGTAGATTGGAGACAGTTGTAAAGGATTTTAAAAATTGAACAGAGGATCATATTTGATCCTAAAGGAAATAAGGAGCCATTCATATTTAGTGAGTAGAAAAATGATGTGATTAGAACTATATAACAGGAAAATCATGAAAATTTGATAAGCCATGTTTTTAATACATTAGAAAATAATCAAATAATTTCCTCTTATAAGACTTAAATATTCAGCTGTTCCATCAATATCTGTAACCCTAATAACAATAAAACTCACTGAAATGTGCCCTAGGATCACATAATATTCTAGTCTGAAATGAATCTTTCCTATTTCCAATTTGGATATGGATGGATATAAAACTACTCTACTCCAGCTACTCCAGTGATCCAGTCAAGGGACACAGGAAGGATTTTTTAAATACCAAAATATTATATATTTGAAGATCAATTTCTATCAGATAAAAGTCATATTTCTCTTCATTTTAATCTCTTTATTGACCAAACATGTGATTGAAAAGTTGTAGTCAGGCAATAATGTTTATTTCTCTATAGAGGTGGAAAATGGCCTGAGGTAGAAGCCAGGTTAAAAAGGGTTTAGAGGAAATTGAGACAAGAATAAATGCAGGAACAGAATGTATCTGGCTCTTTCAAGGACTTTAGGTATGAAGTGAAGAAAATTATAAGATAGTTATTATTGATAGCAGGACCAAATGAGGGGTTTTTTTGGTCATTTTTTTTATAATGGCGAGTCATGAGACCCATATTTTAAATGGAATTTTATAGTGGTTTTTTTCCAATTAGTAAAAGGAATATTATTATTATTATTATTATTGATAATTATTTTCATCAAAAATATCTTGCTTGGTAAAAGGATCTTTAATTACGTTAAGTAAAAGTCCAAAAGATCTTGTTAGTACTCAATCCATTTGGATAAGAATTGAAAATCTTCCTTTTTGGAAAGAAAACTGACATCATGATTTGTTGTGTTGTTGCATTTTAGAGATGAGGGAACTTAGACTCAGAATAAGATGATTTGCTCAAAACAATACAGGTTAGTAAGAGAACTAGGGTTTGAACTCAACATCCTCTAATTCTAATTGCAAGGATTATATAATATAATCCCTTCATTTTACATATGAGGAAACAGATCCTGAGGAGTTATGTGACAAAGGTACTTTGTAGCAGATCTGGAACTAGAACTCAAATTGCCTACCCTAATTCTCATTCACATTTCACTAACTATGCAGTCTTATATCCAACATTATGTTTATTTATGTATTTGCCATGTGCTCTGAACCTAGAATAGACTATGTAAATCTGAGTTTCAGATTTTATACTAGTGCCATTGTTCAGTTCCATGTTTTAGTATATGAGATGTTTAAAAAACAAAACAAATCTATCTTCATCTATTCATGCTCTATAGAATCCTATAAACATTAAATGTATTTTCTATAAATCAATATATAATAGCAAGAATGCTGAATTTTCAATTAGACAAATTGTATTTGAGTCCCAGCTCTGCCTACTTACTCTCTGTGTAATTTTGTAGAAATAATTAACCACTTTAGGATGTTCTTTTCTTATGTGAAAGATTAAGAGATTGGATATAATGGCTTCTAATGTCTGTTCCAGATCTAAATCTATGCTCCAATAATTTTTGTTTCCTTTAAATGAAAGACGTTCCTCTGCTTTCATACAGAAAGCAAATTTCAGATCCAAATGTCTTCCAGGTTATCATCTTCTATCCCACTAGCAAACTACATGGGTCTTAAATGTGAATCAGTAAGGTATGCTAATACCTAATTTCCCTAGCAGGGTCCCTTTCCTTTCGACAGAGGCTAAACAGATAGTTATCTCCAGAAACTGGTATACCCAGAAACTGGGTAGAGAAAAAAAAAATTAGGTGTACTAGACAATAAGTCTACTATACTATAGACCTTTTCCAGGTGATATAGGAGAAAGTGAATGGAAGAGAAAGACATTTATATTCAAGACCAGCTTCTGCCCTGTGCTACTCTGAGCATGGTTTCTGGACTTTGGTTTCCTTATCTAAAACAAGAGGAATAATTTTTTAAAAATAAATAAGAATATAAAATAGCTAATGGTAATGTGTGTTTTCCTAAGTCAATATAAAATTTTTAAGGATCCTTTTGTACATTTTAGTAACTGTTTCTATTTGAGTTTGACACCTCTATTGTAGGAAACTCTAAAACCCTTTTTTTAAAATCTGTATTGGCAGAGAGAATTTCCTAACACCAGTGAGAAATTCTGTTCACCAATGAAAGCAGAGGTCCAGTCTCTGTCTTCTTGCTTTTTATTATTATACAAGCAAAAAAGGATGAGGAATTTAAAAGTTCCCAGTTATAATTTACCTTATAGGTCATTTTGCTAATCTCAGTATTATCGATAATTCACTCTTTAGCTGTCATTGCTAATATCTGTGTCTTCTAAATTCAGTTCCATATTTTAGATTTCATAAATTCTGGTTCAAAACTTAAAGACTTGACTTACAATAAGACTTTCTACAGTTATCCTTTATGAATTGATGGGGCCATCTTGGTATTTTATTAGATGCCTCTGTTTCACATAACAGCAATGCAGATGCCTGCTTCTTATGTCCATAACTTCATAGGAGCTCTGTTCTATTTATCTCTTTCCTTTTCCAAGGCCCTATTTGTTGTGGGCGATAAAATTCAGGCAGAAGGTTTTAAAGGCTCCAAACTCAAACTTAATTAAAATGTCTGTTTATCACCAAACATAACAAGCCATAAATTATATGGATGTTTCAGTTTATTTAGTTCTACAAACATGTCACTTTGATCGATATGAATTTGGCTTCACTCATCTACAGATACAGTCTGAAAAGTGACAGCTCATATGATTTTTCCCTAAGAGTAGCATGAGAAAAGTTGGATGGAAAACCGTCACCTGGGTCCAAAGGCAATCTCTCAGGGACATTTGGACAATAGAGTCATAAGAAGGAATATTATCACTTGGAACAAATACGGGTATCATATTTGACTTTGTACTTTCATAGGGTTCCTAAATCTAGCATAAAAAAAAAGTCAGTTATCTAAAGTGTTTTAGTATTTCACTTTATGAAATAGAGCTAAAAATAGCACTTTTGTAAAGAAATAGTAATAGCCAACACTAATATAGTGCTTATCATGTGATAAGTATTGTGCTAAGAATTTTACAATTATTATTTCATTTCATCCTCACCTGGGAAGTAGATGCTATTATTATCCACATTTTAAAGATGAAACTGAAGCAAATAGAGGTTAAGTAACTCACCTAGGGTAATAGCAGGTAATTGTCAGTAGCAGAATTTAAAGTTAGGTCTTTCTAATTCCAGCCACAATACCCTAAATCTATAGTCCTGCCTTGTTGATTTGTTAGTCAAAGAAAAAGAAGAAAAGTCAGTATATAACATTTTATTAGAAATGGACCTAATAAAGAATCAAGAAAGAAATACAATATGATCACATATTATAACCATATACTGTGGGTTGAACAACTGCTCAGAAGGATATTACAGGGGTCCCTTTACTGTCTCTGGGTGAAAGATTCTTGTCATATTGACCAAACACAGATCCAATTCAGTCTTCATTTGTGGTCTAAGGATGAGGAGGAGCACAAAACACTTCTTTCAGTAACAGGGAAGCTGGGGATGCTGATTACAGTTATGAGAGGGAAAAGAGTACTTGAGGACCAGAGCACAAGCAGAGAAAGTATTAAATACACTTCTTCTATCATACTACCTTGAAAGAACTGAAAGCTTCTATATTCCCAGAGGGATTCTCTAAAGGCTGATGCAAAAAGAACCTGAAGCTTGGAACACTTCATCACAGTCACAGAACCCAACTTTAACAGTTCTTTTGTAAGTTATAAAGAGAAAAATCCTGGAAAAAAGGCAAACAAAAAAAGAAACTCAACATGAAATGTATTTTGGTCAAGAAAGACTGAAACAGAAACTCAGACTGTTATATTCATGTGTGAATAAAAATTATGAGATTGACTGTAAGTTAATAAATTTATTAATCAAAAGTAATTGGGGGGATTGCTGAGGACTTCCAGTTAAGATGGCGGCAGAGTAAGCAACAGCAGCTTGATCTCTCCTAACCGAAGCATACAGGACTCCTCAAGGGGACATAAAAACAAACCCAGAAAAACTAAGGGACCCCACAACAGGGCGCAGCATTAAAGGTAAGTGGAATTGGGGCATTTCCACGCTATAAAGAGGTGAAACAGCTCTCACTAAAATGCCAGAGGAAGAAGCCCCTCCCCCACCACCCACACCACGTACAGCTCAGAGGCCAGCTCATAAGAGTGAAAGCAAGTTTGGGGCACCCATTAAGTCACTGGAGCTCCAGGACTTGTTCTGAGAGCAGCAAGACTTAGGACCCCAAGAGGCTAAAGAATGCACACAGACTTTCCCAAGCATCTCCACGAGTGAAGGCAGTGCCCTAGGTGAGGACAAAGATCTTGAGCGCAGGCTTGAACCGAGAGTGGGGACCCTGTGCAGATGGGAGCGAGGCTGTAGAAGAAGCGCCCTGAGACTGCTGAAGGAGCCTCAGGCAGAGGGGTCAACCAGGGACGACCAGGACACTGGACCCCTAGAACAAAGAGACCAGAGACCTTGGGAGCCTAGCCAGTGCAGACAGACCATAAGTGTGAGAATAAAACGCAGAAGGCGCTGGGCTAACAATGATGACAAGCCAAAATTGGGAAGCCCAGAGGAAAAAGATTATCAAGAAGAACTCTGGAACACTCAACAACTTTTACACAGAGAAAATCCAGACAACAGAGGAGGACAAACAAGAAATCATATCCAAACCTTCCCAAAACAATGAAAATTGATCACAAGCTATTGAAGAGTTCAAATCTGAGAAGATGAAAAAGATGGAAGAGATCTGGCAAGAAAATAACAGTTTAAAAGGTAGAATTTTGCAATTGGAAAGTGAGGCTCAGAAATCAAATGAACTGATAAGCAAATTGAACACCAGAAATGACCAGATTGAAAAGGAAAACCAAAAGATTATAGCCGAAAACAAGTCCTTAAAGGCTAGAATTGAGCAATTGGAAGCTAATGATCTCTCAAGACAACAAGAACAAATAAAACAAAGTCAAAAGACTGATAAAATAGAAGGAAACATGAAATATCTCAATGAAAAAGTGACAGACCAAGAAAACTGGTCGAGAAGAGACAATTTGAGAACCATTGGTCTTCCAGAAAAACCAGGAATTAATAGAAACTTGGACTCCATACTAAAAGAAATTATTCAGCAAAATTACCCTGAAGTTCTACAACAAGAGGGCAACATAGACATTGAAAGGATCCATAGATCACCCTCTACACTAGACTCAGAAAGGGCAAAAACCAGGAATATAATAGCCAAATTCAAGAGCTTTCAAATAAAAGAAAAAATCTTACAAGAAGCCATAAAGAGACAATTCAAATATCAAGGAGCACCAATCAAGATCACACAAGAACTGGCAGCCTCCACGATAAAAGACTGCAAGGCTTAGAATATGATATTTAGAAAGGCAAGAGAACTGGGCCTTCAACCACGGATCAACTACCCATCGAAACTGACTATATACTTCCAGGGGAAAGTATGGGCATTCAACAAAATTGAAGATTTCCAAGTATTTACACAGAAAAGACCAGGACTAAATGGAAAGTTTGATATCCAACCAAAAAAATCAAGAGAAACATGAAAAGGTAAATAAGAAACAGAGGGGAAAGAAAGAAAACTCATAATTTTTTAAATTTGACGCTTTAAGGGCTTCAATAAGATCTAATTATCTGTATTCCTATGTGGAGAAATGCTATGTATAATTCTCTGTAGTGAATTCTATTCACTATTATAATGTTCACTATTATCGCAATAGGAAGAATAATTCATAAGGAGAGGACAGAATACTAAATGGTCTAAGATGACATGGGGGGGGTGGGAAAGAGTGTGGTGAATAGTAGGGGACACCAAGAGAAACTTGAGTGAATAAGAAAAATAGGATATTCTATTACACACAAAGAGGGCATGGGAAGGGGAGGGGACAAATACTATTATAAGAAGGAGAGGAAGAGAGCATTAAGACGTAATATTTAAACCTTACTCTCAGTGTAATCAACCTGGAGAGGGAAGAGTAGCTATATTATCCATTGGGATGAAAAACTCTATCTAACCCTACTGAGAAAGTCAGAAGGGATAAACCAAGGGGAGCAGGGGAGTGGGGAGGTCAAAAAAGGGAGGGGAGAAGAAAGGAGAGGGAATTCATTAGGACTTTAAAAATAAAAAGAGGGGAATAACAAGGGAGGGGGTAGAAAGGGAAGTTAATCAAGGGAGGGGATAAAGGATATCGGCTAAAGCAAACCACTGGTTTAAAAGAAAATAGTGTAAGAAGAAGGAGTGGGACTAGGGGAGGATACAAAAATGTTAGTGAATGAACAACTGATAATTGTAATTCTGAATGTGAATGGGATGAACTTGCTCATAAAATGGAAACAAATAGCAGTGGATCAGAAACCATAATCCTACCATATGTTGTTTACAAGAAACACATATGAGGCGGGTAGACATATACAAGTTTAAGGTTAAGGGTTTAAGCAAAATCTTTTGGACATCAAATGAGAAAAAGAAGGCAGGAGTGGCTGTTATGATTTCTGACAAAGCCAAAGTAAAAATAGATATGATTAAAAAAGACAGGGAAGGTCATTACATCCTGATTAAAGGCAGTATAAACAATGAGGAAATAACACTGCTCAATATGTATGCACCAAGTGGTATAGCATCCAAATTCATAAAGGAGAAACTGGCAGAGCTCAAGAAGGAAATATATAGTAAAACCATAATAGTGGGAGATCAAAATATTCCTCTTTCAGATCTAGATAAATCAAACCAAAAAATAAATAAGAAAGAAGTAAGAGAGGTGAATGAAGTCCAAAAAAATTCTATTTAATTGATATGTAGAGAAAAATGAATAGGGACAAAAAGGAATACACCTTCTTTTCAGCTGCACATGGTATATTCACAAAGATTGACCATGTAATAGGGCATAGAAACATTGCAAACAAATGCAAAAGAGCAGAAATAATAAATGTAACCTTCTCAGAACATAATGCAATAAAAATAATAATTAGTAAGGGCACCTGGACAGGCAAATTAAAAACCAATTGGAAATTAAACAATATGATTCTCCAAAACCAATTAGTCAAAGAAGAAATCATAGAAACAATCAACAATTTCATGGAAGAGAATGACAATGATGAGACATCCTACCAAATTCTGTGGGATGCAGCCAAGGCAGTACTCAGGGGGAAATTTATATCCTTGAGTGCATATATTAACAAATTAAGGAGGGCAGAGGTTAATGAATTGGGCATGCAACTCAAAAACTTAGAAAGCAAGCAAATTAAAAATCCCCAGATGAAAACTAAATTAGAAATACTAAAAATTAAAGGAGAAATTAATAAAATCGAAAGTAAAAGAACTATTGAATTAATAAATAAGACTAGAAGCTGGTATTTTGAAAAAACAGATAAAATAGACAAAGTACTGGTCAATCTAATAGAAAAAATTGACAGTATCAAAGATGAAAAGGGAGACCTCACCTCTAATGAAGGGGAAATTAAGACAATCATTAAAAACTATTCCACCCAATTATATGGCAACAAATATAACAATTTAGGAGATATGGACGAATATTTACAAAAATATAAATTGCCTAGATTAACAGCAGAAGAAACAGAATACCTAAATAATCCCTTATCAGAAAAAGAAATTGAACAAGCCATAAAAGAACTCCCTAAGAAAAAATTGCCAGGGCCTGATGGATTCACAAGTGAATTCTATCAGACATTCAAAGAGCAACTAATCCCAATACTACACAAATTATTTGATATGATAAGCAAAGAAGGAGTCCTACCAAATTCCTTTTATGACACAAATATGGTACTGATTCCAAAGCCAGGGAGACCAAAAACAGAGAAAGAAAGCTATAGACCAATCTCCCTAATGAACATAGATGCAAAAATCTTAAATAGAATACTAGCAAAGAGACTCCAGCAAGTAATTAAGAAGATCATCCACCATGATCAGGTGGGATTTATACCAGGAATACAAGGATGGTTCAACATTAGGAAAACCATCCACATAATTGACCATATCAACAGTCTAACAAACAAAAATCACATGATTATCTCAATAGATGCTGAAAAAGCCTTTGAAAAAATACAGCATCCATTCCTATTTAAAACACTGAAAAGTATAGGAATAGAAGGAACTTTCCTTAAAATAATAAGCAGTATATACCTAAAACCATCAACAAGCATCATATGCAATGGGGATAAATTAGAAGCCTTCCCAAAAAGATCAGGAGTGAAACAAGGATGACCATTATCACCTCTACTATTCAACATAGTACTAGAAACACTAGCAATAGCAATTAGAGAAGAAAAAGAAATTGAAGGTATCAAAATAGCCAATGAGGAGACTAAGCTATCATTCTTTGCAGATGATGTGATGGTATACTTAAAAAATCCTAGAGAATCAACTAAGAAGCTTGTAGAAATACTCAACAACTTTAGCAAAGTGGCAGGATACAAAATAAATGCACACAAATCATCAGCATTTCTATATATTTCCCACACATCACAGCAGCAAGAGGTAGAAAGAGAAACACCATTTACAATCATCCTAGACAGTATAAAATATTTGGGAACTTATCTACCAAAACAAACACAGCAATTATACGAAAACAACTACAAAACACTTTCCAAACAAATAAAACTGGATCTCAACAATTGGAAAGCCATTAATTGTTCATGGGTAGGATGAGCTAACATAATAAATATGACCATTCTACCCAAATTAATTTACCTATTTAGCGCCATACCTATCAAATTAACAAAAAATTCTTTACTGAATTAGGAAAAACTATAACAAATTTCATTTGGAATAACAAAAGATCAAGAATATCAAGGGAAATAATGAAGAGAAATGTGAAGGACGGGGGCCTAGCAGTACCAGATATTAAACTATATTATAAAGCAGCAGTCATCAAAACAATATGGTATTGGCTAAGAGACAGAAGGGAGGATCATGGAATAGACTTGGGGTTAATGACATCAGCAAGACAGTGTATGATAAAGCCAAAGAGCCCAACTTTTGGGACAAAAATCCACTATTTGACAAAAACTGTTGGGAAAATTGGAAAACAATATGGGAGAGATTAGGTTTCCATCAACATCTCACAGCCTACACCAAGATAAATTCAGAATGGGTGAATGACTTGAATATAAAGAGAGAAACTATAAATAAGTTAAGTGAATACAGAATAGTATACCTGTCAGATCTCTGGGAAAGGAAAGATTTTAAAACCAAGCAAGAGTTAGAGAAAATTACAAAATGTAAATTAAATGGTTTTGATTATATTAGGCTAAAAAGCTTTTTGAATACAATGTATTCAAAATCAGAAAGGAAACAACAAATTGGGAAAAAATCTTTATAACAAAAAACTCTGACAGGGGTCTAATTACTCAAATATACAAGGAGTTAAATCAATTGTATAAAAAATCATTCCCCAATTGATAAATGGGCAAGAGACATGAATAGGCAATTTTCAGGTAAAGAAATCAAAAGTATCAATAAGCACATGAGAAAGTGTTCTAAATCTGTAATAATTAGAGAAATGCAAATCAAAACAACTCTGAGATATCGCCTCACACCTAGCAGACTGGCTAAAATGAAAGAAGGGGAGAGTAATGAATGTTGGAGGGGATGTGGCAAAATTGGGACATTAATGCATTGCTGTTGGAGCTGTGAACTGATCCAACCATTTTGGCTGGCAATTTGGAACTATGCTCAAAGGGCTATAAAAGAATGCCTGCCCTTTGATCCAGCCATACCATTGTTGGGTTTGTACCCCAAAGAGATCATAGATAAACAGACTTGTATGAAAATATTTATAGCTGCGCTTGTTGTGGTGGCATAGAACTGGAAAAGGAGGGTATGTCCTTCAATTGGGGAATGGCTGAACAAACTGTGGTATATGCTGGTGATGGAATACTATTCTGCTCAAAGGAATAATAAACTAGAGGAGTTCCAGGTGAACTGGAAAGACCTCCAGGAACTGATGCAGAGCGAAAGAAGCAGAGCCAGAAGAACACTGTACAGAGAGACTGATATACTTTGGTAAAATCGAATGTAATGGATTTCTGTACCAGCAGCAATGCAACGACACAGGACAACTCTGAGGGATTTATGGTAAAGAACGCTACCCACATTCAGGGGAAGAACTGCAGGAGAGGAAACATATAAGAAAAACAACTGCTTGAAGCATGGGTTGAGGTGGACATGATTGGGGATGTAGACTCGAAACTACCACACCAATGCAACTAGCAACAATTTGGAAATAGATTTTGATCAATGACACATGATAAAACCAGTGGAAATGTGCGTCGTCCATGGGTGGGTAGGGTGTGGGGGTGAAGGGGAAAATGGGAGCATGAATCATGTAACCATGTTAAAAATGATTATTAATAAATGTTTAAAAAATTAAAAAAAATAAAGCTAAAAGTAATTGGGGAGAAAGATGGAAAAATAAGAGAGAAATATAAACCATTTAGCTTGCTTTTCTGGGGCCTCCATTAGAACCTCCTAGTCACACTCACAGGGAAGTCTGGTCAGCGACAAACATGGAAGAGACGACATGATAAATCCTCTCTTGCCTCAGTTTATCAAACCTTTTCTCTACCCACTAACTCTCACATGTCATGTCTTGGGAGCCAACTATGACTTTCTATTTCTCATGCACCGGTCAGGTAGGAGGGGGTTGCAGTTCAGGGGCAGTGCAAGAGATATTCACCCTGCCCCTTGTCTTGTGATCCCTTCATTTCTGAGGCCAAGTTCCCTCAGGCTCTCCCTAGTAGTTGTACTGAAAAGGAGGAAGGATAAATTTCCTTCTCACATCCAAAGCCTCCAAGAAAAATAGGAATTGTTTTCAAAGACCAAAAGAATTAATAGAGGAACTCAGAAATGATTCTAAAATTCAAATTAAAAAAGTAGAAGAAACATTGAGAAACGAAATGAGAGTGATACAGGTAAATCATGAAAAAAAAGTAAAAAGTTTGCTAAAGGAGGCACAAAAAATGAAGAAATTAATATCTTAAAAAACAAAATAGGTCAACTGATAAAAGAGACACAAAAATCCCAAAAGAGAAGAACTTTTTAAAAAAGCAGCATTGGACAAATTGAAAAAGATATTCAAAAATGTCCTTAGGAAGAGAACTCTTTAAAAAGTAATTAACCCAAATCACTCTTTGCCCCCTTGAAACAGTGGAGGAGAAGATGAGGGAGGTGATGAAAAAAAAAAAAACACATGAACCTTGTTCTCATTAGAAATGATTCAATGAGAGAATATGCCCAATCATTTGGTTATAGAAATTAATTTTCCCCCACAAGGAAAGTAAGGAGATAAGGAACAAGAGAAGTTGGGGGGAGGCCAATAGAAGAGAGGGAAAATTAGGGGAGGTGGTCAGAAATCATAAAAGGGAAATAGGGGAGAGTAATACAGTTATTAGAATGATGCAAAAAATTCAAATAAATCTCTGTAATAAAGGCTTATCTTTAATCTTAAATACATCTTAAATATCTTAAGGATTTTAAATACATAGAGAAATGAGTTAAATATATAAAAATACAAGTCCTTCCCCAACTGACAAGTGACCAAAGGATATGAACAGGCAGTTCGCAAAGTAATTAACACTTAATAGTCCTACAAAAAAATGCTCTAAATCACTATTCATTTAGAAAATGCAAATTAAAACAATTCTGAGGCGCCACTCCACAACCTATCAGATTGGCTATTACAGAAAGGAAAATGACAAACATTGGAGGAGATGTGGGAAAATTGAGGCACTCATACGTGGTTGGGTGAGTTGTAAACTGATTCAACTATTCTGGAGAGCAATTTGGGCCTGTGCTCAAAGGATTATGAAACAGTACATATCCTTTCATTCAACAATATTATTACTAGGTTTGTATCCCAAAGAGAAAAAAAAAGGAGGAAATACCTACATGTGCTAAAATATTTAAATCAGCTCTTTTTGTGAGGGCAAACAATTGGAAAGTGAGGAGATACCAATCAATTGGGGAATGACTGTTATACTATATGATTCTAATGGAATATTATAGTGCTGTAAGAAATGACAAGAAGAAGGACCTCAGAAAAACCTGGAAAAATTTATAGGAACTGAAGTAGAGTGAAGTAATTGGAATTAGGAGAACATTGTACAAATGACAGCAATACTGTATGATGAACTACTGTGAATAACTTTAGCTATTCTCAACAATGCAATGATCCAAAACAAAACAAAAGGACTCTTGATAAAAAACATGCCATCTGCTTCCAGTGAAAGAATTGATGGAGTCTGAATCCAGAAAAAAGCAAAATTTTCCCTTTTTGTTTTTCTTTTTGAGTTTTCTCTCACTAAAGGATTAATATGTAAAAAATGTTTTCTGGGATTGTACATGTAAAATCAGTATCAGATTCTTTACCATTTCAATTTGGGGAGAGGTATTGAGATAGAAAAACTGAGATTCAAAATGCTTTTTAAAATGTTGGAAAGTGTCTTTCTTTACATGTAATTGGGGGAAAATTAAATTTCAAAAGTTCTTGGCAACATATAAGATTGAATTGAATCAAGTAGGGTTTCTTATTTTTTATTAAAAGTAAATTCACAAATAACAGAAGGAAGAGGCAAATTCATCTAAAAAAGATCTAGAAGCTTTGGTCAACTGTGAGCTCAATATGAGTTTAAAGCACTAACATGGCATTGGAGAAAAAAAAAAACAAACCAACTAATATGATCTAGGCCTTTAATGGCCAATCTATGCCGTGAGTCCCAAAGAGGGCAGCCATAGTGCTATGTGTGCCCCCAGCACCCCAAAGTTCTGTAAGAATTTAAATTTAAGTTTTTATGCTAAATATGAAAATTCTAAAGTAATTTTGTGGTCACTGATTTAAAAATTAACTCTTAAGTCACAAGTCTGTTAGCCACTCTTAACAATTTAATTTAATAGAGATATAGTATATATAATATAGATAGTGATATAGAGAGAAATGTAGGAAGGAAGTAGAAAGTATTGTCTATCTAGATATACCCTATAATTTCCGTCCGAAGAAGTCCAGGTCACCAACTCTTGATCTCCACATAGAGTCATGGTAGTCTCTTAAGCTAGGAGTCCCAGTGGTGTCTTCAGCAAGGGTTCCACCAATGCAGCCTCCTCCAGGGAAGCAAGACCTATCTGGAACCAATCTCTCCAGAAGCCAGGAAAAGAAGGCCAGCTACTCACCCAGTAAGCCAATGCAAGATCCAGGGAAAGGGTCTCCTCCTTCAGTATAGCTCACCAACACAGAGTGTCCAAAGACAAATTCCAAAGGAGAAGAAATTCAAAGGAGAAGTCCCTTGGACAGGAAGTACAGGATTTTTTAATAGTCCTTTTTCCATATCACTTCCTGACCTTTCCACACTTTATGGGAACTAATTGCAGTCTTTCAGTTTGCCTAGCACTGTCCAGGGGTGGAACAGTGGCCTCTGGAGTTGTCACCCACCCTAGAAAGCAACTTTACTTTAAGTTCTTGATTTGATTAGCTAAAAATAGGCAAGGAGAGAGTTAATCCTATCTTCACAGTTCTTTGAAAAGAGCAGAGGAACTCCTGGAACTGCTCCCCTTCCCTTTCCACTGTGCATGATGACATGTTTCACATCCCCATCCCTTTGCCTAGCAGCCAATGGGAGCACACAGCAGATAAGGTGAGCAGCTCACAGGAGGCAGAGCTGGAAGGGAGTAGAGATCTCAGACCACACCCCTTCTCCTCTCTATACTTACTAGGACATTCCTCACTTCAGCTGCCCCTTTGTCCATCAGCCCAATGGGAGCTTTTCCTCCCACCCCTGTGTGGGGCAGGGGTGGATGCAGGATGCACATAACACTCCATGGGGGCGGGGGGGAGGCACAGCATGATATCTCTGGGGGGTAGCACAACACTTGTTCTGGTGGGGTTGGATGGGGGTGGGACTTGGCACTCCATCTCTAAAAGGTTTGCCATCATTGATCTAGGCTCATTAAAGAAAACATTGTTTCCAGCAATAAAGAAGTGCTATAGTGAGGAGATATAGTAGGTAGAGTATAAGACTGGGTGTTAGGAAGAGGTGAGTTTGAATCCAGGTTCAGACACTTACCTATTTTATCCTGAGTAATTCAGTTAATCATTCTTAGCTTCATTCTTCTTATATATAAAATGGGATAAAAATAACACCTACTTCAGAAACATAGTTGTGAGATTCAAATTGTTAAAATATAAACTGCTTTGCAGACCTTAAAGTACTTTATAAATTCTAAAATTATTGATATTATTATTGATATTTTACCTTAGCCAGAACACATGTGAAGTTATTATGCTCTGTGCTATGCACTCCATCTTAAGAAGAACATTGATAAGCTGAGTGGAGAGTATCCAGAAAAGAGTACTGAGGAGATTTCTATGACAAGTTCATGTCACAGAAGGAGTATTTGAAGGAAGAGAGGTTTATTGGGAAAGAAGTATGAAAGCCATTGAATTTTTTGATGAGCTACTATGCAGAAGATTACTTGGTCTTACTTTACTTAGCCTCTCAGACAACAGTCAAGAAGGGAAGATAGGAATTAAAAGAGACAAATTTAGATTTATTGTTGGGGTTAATTTCCAAACAATCAAGAGAGATCCAAAAGAGCAATGTGCTACCTGTCAATGGAGTAGTTTCTCTTAAGGATATGTTGGTAAATATTTAACAATTAATTGGGGGAGAGGAGTATGAATTGTTAAATTTAAAATTCTGGAAAGAAATGTATATTTATTATTATTTATTAAATAATTAAAAAGCAGATCAGGGAAACAAAAAGGTCTCTCATCACACATGGCTGGCATTTTCCTCACCAAATCTCCTCTGAGCCCAGGAGCCATGTAAACACATACTTTCTCTCTCAATTCCCAGCAAAAAAGCCCCAATTTCCTCTTGGAACCCAAATTTAAGTTCTTAATAACATCTTTTCAAAAACCCCTCCAATCGTAGGACTCCAAAGTCACTCTTGGAAGAAGCATATCTTCTGGATGTCAGGGAATCATGAGATAAAAGAGCTGTCTTCAAAATGCCAGGAAATTACAAGGCCTCTAGAGGCCCCCCAGAGTACACAAATATGCTCATCTCCCCATTATCTTTTCTTTATCTACTATCTTGATTCAATCAGAAAGTGGGGTGTGTTATAGTTTAATCCAATCAGAATCAATTTAATCCAATCAAATTTACTGTCAAAGCTCATCTTTTGTAAAATCCAAGGATAATCTTAGGATGCCCCAAAAAGGAAAATGGGTACAGGCTAGTGTTAAATTCTCATAGAACCAACAATACATTAATTTAGTAGACATTATTAATATTTTCCATCATCTTCTTAAGTCTGGACAAACAACAAAGTCCAAGCACTGATTTGTAGTTTTGGATCTAATCGCAAACTGTAAACACTCACATTGAAATTAATCAATTCTCTCTATACAAGAAGGTCCCAGCATATGCCTGGTTCCTTCCTATTGAATGTTTTCTAATAAAGGCTAGATAAATATTTATTTATTATAATATGCTTTACAAAAAAAAGTCAAACTCAAATAGTAGATTCCTGAGTGTCATATACTGGCTTAAAAAACCACAAATTAACATTATCTATCTGCTATTATTCATAATTCATTTATTCATTTATTATTTATTTATTTGTTTGTTTGTTTGTTTGTATTTGATAAACATTTCCCAAATATAATCAGATTTCTTTTATTCAGAAATTTTAAGATTGCATCAAACACCTCTTTCCTAGAAAACTGTCTTTTTTCAGATATGATTCTGACTATAAATTCTAATGGCTCCTGACCTAACAATCTATGATCCTATGTTTCCATTTTAATTTTTGTATTCCTAGTGCCTAGAACGTTGCCTTATACATAGTGCGTATGTACTTAATCCATGTTTTATTTAATCTAATTGATCAATTTCTCTGCTTTTGGTTGTGTGTTTTAATCTTTATAGTCAAATGAGTCTGTGAATGTAAAAGTATTTTGTAAATTTTAAGCCATCATACATATATAAAGTCTCACTATTATAAGAACATATTAACATGTCTGAGTACAAATGAATGTGGAAGAAATGATTAAGAATAGAAGTAATGTGATGAATCTGCAAAAAAAGAGAAATTCTGTCGAAAATGGACATTTCCAAAACATGAGCTCTCTTAGGCTTTAGGGTTAGAATATAGGTCAGTCTTTTGCAGAATGTAGTTTAGATCTTGTCTTTGAACAATTTAAAACTATTGCAAGTTAAGCAAGAAAATTCAACTGAAACCACCTTATAGCTTTTGCTGAGGGAACAGTTACAAAGATTCTGTGATCTTTGCTTTGCCTAAATTTTCTGATACAAGAGGATCAGTGTAGAGTACTGCACAGCTAAGGAATATGGAAAACCTCCTCTCTCTCTTAAAGTAGAAAAACATGCAATAAGCTCTCTGGATTTCATGAAGTCTAGCCTGCAGGTACAAATTCAGTACATTCTAGGGGCCACAATTTGTTTGAACTTGGTGATCTTTATTACCTATTTTAATTAATTTTCTTTGTCACATCCCATATATTTTCTTTACTACATTCAAGGGACTATATATAGATGCCCCACGGTGGTTAATTTAACACCTGAAATTTCCATTATTTTTTTTCTCCCTAGAACTCGAGGTGACTAGTTTGGTAATGATGTACATGAGTAGGGCACAAAAATTCCCAGGATAGATATTGTTTTTTAGATGTTTCTGTTAAAAACTCTTAACAAGGATAATAGTTTTCCTTTGAAATCCTCTTGAAATTTACAGTGTTTTCTTTATTTCATCAGAATGTATAAGTATATGAATGGTATTTATTAATACTTCCATCTTGTTAGCTAAGTGTTCACAATTTACCATTTCTGAATAGGTCCCTTGGGGAAATATGAGGAGTCAGAATTTGGGCCACAGAGTGCGAATAGCTCTCCCACAACTACTCATGGCAAGATTGTAGACACTAAGAAATCCAGAGCTTAAAAAACTTTAAGGGAAGAAATTGAAAATTCTCCTTATTTGAATCTTTACTAGCTCTTAAAACAGTATGGACAAACATGGCTAATTTTATCAATATTTTTTTTCTTCTATTGACTAGCTCTTTAATAAGCATTAGTCAGAAGGCTGAGTAATTATAATAAATAATCTTGTTCTCAACAAAAGAGGACAAAAACACCCTCATTTTGTTGCAGGGCTAGGGCACTGTAGAAGGAAGGAAATAAGCATTTATTAAGGTTCTAATTAGTGGCAGGCACTGTGCTAAGTCCTTTAAAAGTATTATTTAATTTGTTCTTCTTAACTACCCTAAGAGTTGGGTGTTATATTAGATCTGCTTTACAATTGAGAAAATTGAGGCAAACAAAAATTAAGTGACTTACCCAGGACCAGATACCTAATAAGTATCTGTGACTAGATTTTTTTTTAAAATTTAAACTTATTTGTTATGTTAAAATACTCAGGTAACTCCCTCTCTCCCTGTCCATTAGAAAGGGCACCATTTGACAAAGCAAAAAATTGAAGGTAGGTCTATTCTAATTCTATGTAGAACCCTTTAGCAATTGTACCCTTTAACTGCCCATCTTTCATTATGGAATTGTAAGTGTGCTATAAAAGAGTATTGTTCTGCTAACTTATTTGGTTTTACTATTTTGGTTTATTTTTTTCATTTCTGTCAAGAAGATGCTAATGGAGAGGAGAGGAGTAGATATATTTGAATATAATTGTGAAAGGAATGAAAAGGAATGAAAAAAACTATGTTTTTTATATAGGTAGCAAATATGTGTAAGATTTTGTTTTCCTGGCAATTCAAGTGCTGTGCCAGGAATTGCCCAATGATAAAACAGACTCTTCAGAATCAGAATGGGTAAAGATTAAGTGTTTGTTTTCACAAGATGGTGTTTGAATTGAGCCAGCCAGAGGTGAATTACAGAAGAGTAGAACAAGGTAGGAATTATAGTACCAAGATCATAGAAGAAATAACAGCAAACATAGGAATCAGAATAAGGTTAGCAAGATGAAGGACAAAGGTTATTATATCTAGATAAGAGCTTTCAGAAACTGGTAATAAGAATGGAGTTTGAGATGAACAAAACTCTTTTTTGGTTATGAGCTTAGTATGACACTCTTGTCTAGTGGGCAGTCCCAAACTCAAATTTATGGAATAAATCCCAATGGAATAGAAAGGAGAGAACACCTAAGTGGCTACAGAGGACTCTCACCAATCAAATGAAGTTTACAATGTTTTATTAATATATTTAAATATATTTTCCCACATAATAAACACTATACTCTCATATGAAATCTAATTCCTCAAAAAAACAAATTTCCCAAAATACTTATATAGAGCCATCTAATTTGAATGAATGTGAATGATAAATATTATTTTCACTTTTATGGTTTATTCATTGTTAAGAGAAGGGTACATATTTCTAACTCTGATTTTTAAAAGACATAAAAAAGGATGCAAGTAACTGAGAATGAGTTCACCAGAGTAGCACAGTCCTTTAAAAGTTATATCAGAAGTAGATCAATACAGTATAGTTTAGTGGAAAACAATTTTAGATTTGAAATTGGACATCCACACTTCAGTTTCTTGATCCATTACTTGCTATTTGTGTCACTACAGGCAATTTTCTTCAGCTCTCTGGGCCTTAATTTCCTCACCAGTAAGAAAAGACTTAGGAGTCATGAAGAATTGAGTGCAAATCTGGCTCAAATATTACTGAAGATGTCTATTTACTAGGTACATCTCTAAAACTCTCGACCCCAATGAGAGGGTTAGGCTTAATGGAATCTGATGTTTCCTTAATCTGATTATGTATTTATAAACATTTAATAAGTAGCTTTCCAATATTTCCAAATAGCTTTAGTAACATTTTCTCCATCACTTTCTTGAGTCAAGGAAATGAACAAAATAAATCAAGAATTATTTGTAGCATTTGAAAATTTCCAAGGTTTAAATATTCATACTGAAAATTTAACAGTCAGCCCCCTCTGACCAGTAGTAAAAATTTATTTTTAAAAGAGAGACTTTTTGCATAAGCAAAATTACAAGGCGAAGATCACTAGTCTTGCACCTTCTGCCTCCATTTGACTAAATACATCCTTGCAGCTTTTGAAAACTTTAATTTATTTGCAAACTGGTAACTTGAGGAGGGTGGTAGAGAAGAAAATCAGAGCCTTAATGTGTATATATACTAACCTAGCTAGCCCTTGAGAGTAGGAAGAATATGAAAGAAAAAAATGACAATCATATAAAGGAAGATTTTTGTTTACAAGCTTTACTGTACTTTGAGCTGGAGTACAAAAAGACTGAAAATATATTGATTAGTCCTCACAGTATGTTGACCCAGGGCAATCTAACAAAAGAGCAATAATATTACATGCTTGATAGGAAGAAGCCATTCAGTAGATGACAGCTCAAGTTCAGGGAAGTAGAGGTTTGCAGAAACAAAACAACAACAATAACAACAAAACAAACAAGAAATTGTATCTCTGAAGGGGGAATCTAACTTCATTGGATGATAGTCCCAAGAGAAAGAAGCAGAGGGAAGCCATAGCTTTGGAGTAGAACAATAATGTTAATAATACTAGAGTCACTCTGGAGAGTGAACTATTACAACCACTATGAGAAATGGAAGCAAGAAACATCAATGGAATTTGAGGTTCAAATGAAAGAACAGGAAGAGTCCTTCCAATTGCAATACAGCCTTTTTCGTCTAGAAGAATGAGTTTTTCAACCCTTATTTCTCTTCATTGTCATCTGGGAATCTGTAGAAGAGTGTGTCCCTCTATGAATTTTGGGAAGTAAAATTAAAAATGATTCTGTAACTTGATTTCCCTCTTTTACTTGCTTAGACTTCTATCCTAATTAAATGTTTTGTTATTTGATTCATGATTTAAATCTTTTTATGTCTGTTGGAAGATAATGTATTCAATGGCAATACATTCATATTTTCATAAATATATTTCCCCTAAATAATTCCACGGTGAATCTGGTCTCTAGCAAAAAATGTTTCATGCAACATACTTTATATTTAAAAATATTATATATACTTATTTCTTGATTTTTAGTGACCTTTTTTAACCACTCTTCATTTTTTAACCATTCAAAGGAGAGGATGGAGATCAAATATTTTTATTTATATTTTAAATTGTTATATGATTCCTCAGATTAGGAGGGGAGACAATGCAGCTTTACTCTCTTATGTTCAGCTTAGTTACAGGTAGGATGTTCAAATAATGATTTCTTAATAAAAAATAATTTCTGAACTTTGGAAATTATCCACCAGGCTACACTATCTATCCAGTTTCCTGCAAGTCATGTAAAGCTTACAAACTCAAAACTTCAATTAGAAAAACCTTCCCCTAACATACCTCAGGGCTTTTGTATTAAACAATCTTCCCACCTGGAGTACCTTCATTTTCTTTCATTTTCTAAAACTCAACTCAAAACACATATCCTCTGTGAAGCCTTTTTGAGAAAACCCACATGCTCTGGTTGTGCTTTTCAACTGAACAATTCTCAAAATTTACATAAAGTTATTTAATTCACTTGCAGCCAATGATTTGCTTAACTCTGTTGTGTCTTTTGTGTGGTTTTCAGAGAGGTCTGATCCCCTTACAATATACACCAAAAGCCTGTCATTCAGTCAGTCAGTCATTCATTAAATATTTATTCTACCTTCCTCTCCATCCTAGATCAGAAACCTCCTTCTATTTTGCCTTGGTACCAAAATGAACTTCACATAAAATATGCCTGCTCAATACAGGCTATTGACTAACTAATTGTCTATGGAACCAAAGGGTGTTACTCATTAGCAAATGTGAAAATTGCCAGAATGTGGTGTCTATTTACAATGTCAGTTTGAATTGTGCAGTAGAATTTAAGAGAATTGCCTTAATACCATACAACCAAGGAAGGGGATTAAGACAATCCAGATTTTTTAGGAACATGTGGCACATTCACTTTCATATTTATGCAGTTATTCCCTATGTTATTTCCCTTAAAAGGAAGTAATGAATAGGGCAACAACATTAGAGTCAGAAAAACCTGGACCCAAGTCTTCCCTCTGAAAAAATATTAGCTATGTAACCATTGGAAAGTCACTTAATGTCTTGTGTGCCCAAGGCAGTAGTGTAAGATTATAAATTACAGATAAATTGCTGATGTAAGGCCAGAGATGGAGTTTCCACATTGTGAATCACCCACATAAATGAAGAACCAGAATAAAGCAAAATGAAACCAATAAACAAACCAAATGGTTCACTTAAATTAAATTTTCCTTTCTTTCTCAACCATTATCAGAAATGTAACTAAATATAGAATTTTTTAAAATCTGGAGCAAGAAGAAATGGTACCATTATTTGAGGAAAAGGAAGAAACAAACCCTAGAACTCATGTAAGGTTTATCAGTGCAACATGGAAAATGGCAGGGTGGAATTCCTGCAAGATACAGGGTCAAAGATACAGGAAAAAAGCCACTACAGTTGATCTGGTGTATTCAATCTATAAGTATTTATTAATTTCTTATTATATGCCAGTTACTGAGCTGGTGAGAGAGAGAGAGAGAGAGAGAGAGAGAGAGAGAGAGAGAGAGAGAGAGAGAGAAGAGGAGAGGAGAGGAGAGGAGAGGAGAGGAGAGGAGAGGAGAGGAGAGGAGAGGAGAGGAGAGGAGAGGAGAGGAGAGGAGAGGAAGATTATTTCAAGGTCAGGAAACTGAATGAAAAGGTGGTGCCTCAATAGAAATAATAAGTATGAATTTGGCCTAATGGATTGGGGAAGAGGAGAAAGGGAAAATTCATAGTGGTAATGAGTTCTATTTTGGAGATGTTTCATTTGACGTGTATATAAAAGATTCAGCCTGAGATGTCTAACATACAAATGAGTATGTGGGGCTGGATCTCCCAAAATCAATTAGATCTGGCTATATAGATCTAAGAGTCATCTGCATAAATACAAAAATTGAATATATAGAAGCTAATGATATTTAAAAAGTATGTGTAGAGAAAAATAAAAGGTCCTTGGATAGATGCAAGGGTTGGCGTAGGTGGATTATTAATAATGATCTAGCAAAGGATACTGAATAGGAGTATATGGAAAGGTAGGAAGAGAAGTAGGAGAGAAGAGGGTCTAGAAAGTTGGGGAAAGAATATCCAGAAGGCAGAAGTCAATGGTATCAAAAGCTGTAGTAAATTCAATAAGGATCAGAAAAATAAGTAAAACTTATTGATGGTTACAATAAATATATCTTTGGAGTTTAAGTTGAGTTTTCAGTTTCAAAGGCAGAATGCAAAGGGTTGAGATTTGAATAAAAGGGAAAAAAATGGAAACAAAGTGTATAGACAACTTTCCCTCACATCATTCCTTCCCTTCCTTCCGTATCTCTCTTTTTACCCACTCTTTTCTCTCTTTCCTCATCCCACCCAGTGTCTATAGGTAATATGGTTACTTTATTTCCTCTTCATGATTTTGGAGAGGTCCAATCCTAGGGGAAAGACTCAGGTCATAGATGTGTGTTGCCTTGGTATCTCCAAGTTGATACGTTCCCTCCAAGACCCATATCTCATGTAACCCCACTGTGAAAAGGCATTGAACTACCCACATGGTCTAAAAACACTGCTCTTTTTCTGATTGGTTCCTACCTGGATGACTACTTAGCTTCTTTTGTTGTTGTTGTTGTTTTTTTTTTTCTCCAAGATACTCTTTCCTTACTCAGCTTTCTTTCACTATTTTTTCATAGTTCTTTTCCTACTTTTATTTCTTTTCATTTTCCTTTCCTCTATCTTCAAAGATTTGCCCACTCTGCCCTTTAGTCAACATGTTCTATACAGTTTCTAAGTGAGATTTTCATTACAGGAGAGGCAGTAGTTAGATGATGACTCAAGGTCTGTTAAAATTAACTGATTATGGAGGGAAAAGTAATTTCCTTCTTCTCCAGCCACAGAGTCAGTGTTGCATGGCAGTCATTTCATTGGACTTGTTAGGATACCTGTCTAGGTTGGAATCCTGCCTTAGATACTATCTCGATGATCTTGGACAAGCCACTTAACTTCTCCAGTCACAGTTTCCTTATCTGTAAAATGAAGGAACTGGATTATATGATCTCTAAATTGCCTCTGGCTCACAATCTATGACTCTGTGATCCAATGGTGGAACAGCAGACTCCAGATGTTGATAATTCTATCTCCTCTCCTTTTATTCTTTTGAATCAAGAATTTCTGGTTCCTGATGCCATGGCTTCTTGGTCAACTTAGTGATTTCTAAATTGTACCATCAAATCCCACTTAAGATTGCTATGATCACTGAAATACACTAATAGAAAGACTTTGAAATATTGTTCTCAATATTTCAGCAATATGAGAAGCTTGCATTTATTCTCCATATTGTTACAAAGTGCTTTTCATACTTGATTTTTTTAACATAGTGTAGCATGGATACACAGATGTCTAAGGATCCATTCCTTGGAACATTGAATACTATTTCAGGCCTAATTCAAGTCAATCATAAAAAATAGGGGCAAGGGGATGGAGAGGTTTCACAGATTCTTTACCTACATGACAGAATAATAAATATATATTGAATGATAATGAAGAGTCCTTAATTGTCTCATTAGCTGGAAGATCTGATGACTTAGAAGATGTACAAAAACAAGCTACTGAGGTCTTTGAGACTCTTATTTTTAGGAAGTGAAGCATGTGGATTGATTTCATCTGCATTCAAAGCATTGGGAGTTAATGGGGAAATTGCGTTGTCTCCCCCAGCTAAAGAGCACATAACTGTCTCTGTATGTGACTTTTTTGTTTTTCTTTATTTTAGGTGAATGAGTATCACAGAGTGAGATGTTCAAATCCAGCAATTGGTCACTCAACTATCATTAATTAAATACCTGTCATGTGCCAGGCACTAGGATAATCATCGGACTAGCAGGGACTTTGTGAGTTTCGAAATGTCTGAAGGTCCTGGGAAGCCTGTGAGTACAGCAGCTGTAGTATCCCTGGAAGTAGCAGGAAATGAAAAGTGGCAGAGAATCAGCTCCTCGACACTACTTCAGTGCCCTTGGAAAGAAAGTACCCTGCCAGGAGAAGGGTCAAACCTAGCCTATTTTATTGTGCCATTTTACTTTGTCTTTGATCAGACAGAGACAAGGTGAAATGTAAAATGGCTAATTACCAGCTTTTCAAACTGTTTTATGCCCTAATGAGGCTTAACTAGCAGTTTCTCAGCAGGTTGTAACAGTAGTTATAAGTTAATTTACTGGATCCAGATTAAGCCATCCTGTTAATGTATGTATACTGTGATTCTTTCTATTATTTAATATTTCTTTTTTGGTAAGAATTAACTACCATCTCATACTTGATTCAAATTGTACTCTGAATATTTCTTTTTCTTGGCACCTTTGGGAAGATCAAGAGATGAGCTATAACCTAAGACATGAGTAAAACTATCCCATTCATACTAGGATGGAGGTTTTAAAGCACTGAAATCTGTGGGAACATTACTTCTTGGACCTTTAATGAGTGGTAGGTTTCTCAAATACTGAACCTGGTCCATGACCACATTGTCTGTCTAGAATCTTAGGGAAGGTCTATAACCTTAATCTTTCTGCTTCCAGCAGTCATTTTTCTTGCTCTGACAATAGGATCAGAAGATTTAAGTTTGGGGGGAAAGGTTAAATATTATCTAGTACAAATCCCTTTCTATAAGACTAAAGACAATGAGATACAGACATTATCTAATGTTATAGATTTAGCAAGTGACAAGTTAAGGGCTCACAATCCTATCTACTGGTCTCCATGTTGAATGATTTTAATCTATATTATTATAGAGGGAAGACTGACTTTTAATGAAAAAAACCTGGGTATGAGTAATAGCTTTGACACTTATGAGCTATAGGACTTTAACTCTCCTTTAACCTTATTGAGACACAGTTTCTCCAACTATAAAAAAAAGACAAAAGACTCTTAGATGACTTTATAAATTAAAATACCTTTCCTGATACTTCACTATAGTGTAGGCCTTACTGGGTTCTCAAACAATATGTATGAAAATTAAACAAACAAACAAACAAATGTTTTATAAAGTCTTCAAGTACAATTCCAGGGAGGAATTAGATCTTATCTCTGAGAATCAAGTAAGTTCAATATGGTAAGTCTCTTTAGGAGGTTGTACCATTAGGTGACAAATTCTCTGGAATAAGATAACATATGTAAAAACATTTTTTTAATTTAAAGTACTATATAAATGCTTATTATTAATGATAATAATAATGAAACATAAAAACACAAAATTCTTTAGTTTTATATACATAGATATCAGTGGGGCAGTTTTACTCATGTCTTAGGATATAGGTCATCTCTGGATCTTCCCAAAGGTGCCTAGAAAAAGAAATACTCCCCTATAATGGAAGAAAGATGGAGGGGAAAAGAGGTACTAGATGCAGGCAATCACAAAGTGTTTAGATCCATGAAATCATTAGATAAATTAGGTCAAAGGAGTTAACTCGTATAAAACCCTTTGGAAACATTTAACATCTATTTAAATGTCATTGTGGTTAAGTATTGCAATTCTACATTTGAAATTTTTCTTCAGTGACCAAAAAGTTGATATATTAGTGTAGAAACTGAAGAACAACTACATTCTGATTAGTATAAAAATGAACTCATGAAATGGTCTCATTGTTGGAATTTACAGTATTTGAAGTTATAATATATGTAAAATATGGTCATTGGTTTCAGCCCAAAGGAAATATACAGTGCAAATTCAAATAATGATACAACTTTAAAGGATTTGTTATTTGCACTGGCACCAACTAACTGTGTGACCCTGGGAAAAATTACATAAAGGCTCTCAGACTCAATTTCCTCTCATTTAAAATGGGGATAATAATGGCAACTATCTCATAGACTTTTAAAGATCAAATGGGATTATTTATAATGGGTACTGCAAACATCAGAACACTTTATAAATGTTTGCTATCATGATTATTTTGTGGGCCACTTGGACATTTTGCCTTGTAGCACCAGAGTCATCATGCTCATCCTCACCACCACCATCATTGATTGTTGTCATTATTATATAATACCATATTATAATAACCATTATGCAATTATAATGTAATCATAATGATTTTAATATTATTTGGGAAAATTGATCATCTTGATTCAAGAAGTTTATATAGCAAAGAGAATCATTGTGGTTTGAGGACCTGCTATAGATTATGGAGTTCATAACTGAACAAAGAATATTATAAAACCTTATGATACTATGCTTTGATACATGATGGGGAACATAAAACAATGATAAAAAGAACACTTTTAGAAAATGTGATACTGAATCAAGAAATCAACATTTTGAATAATTATTTTGTTCAAATGATTCAAGTCTATATTATTATAAACATTTTTATAGAGTATACTCTAGAGGTGCAGGGAATGGCAAATGACAAATAACATACAAATTAAAATGGGTATATTTTAATGAACAGGAAAGGATTCTATGAGTTGGAGGTTAATTAAGAAGTTTGTCTGAAGTCAGATCAACTTGTCAGAGCAAAAGTCCCAAACATCTACAAATCAGAAGATGAGAATGAATCAATGAATACTCTAAATCAGTGATGGGCAAACTATGACCCGCAGGACAGATGCAGCCCCCTGAAATGTTCTATCTGGCCCATGTGACATTATTCCTAATCTGACGAATACAATGAGTAGGGAACAATACAATGAAACTTCGAAAGAGTTGCCTTAGAAACAGACTGACAGATGAGCATTTCCTTTCCTTTGGCCCCCTCTTTAAAAAGTTTGCCCATCACTGCTCTAAATGGACTGACAGAACAGTTAATTGAAATATAATCTCTCTCTCTCTCTCTCTCTCTTTCTCTCTCTCTCTCTCTCTCTCTCTCTCTCTGTCTGTCTCTGTCTCTTATCATGCCTTTCAGGTAGTCCAATAATTCATCCATTATCTCTCCTTGACTTATTTTCAGAGTCAGTTGTTATTATTCAAATGAGATAGTTTATATTTTCTTCAATTTTTAATTCTTTTTTGTTGTCGTTCCTTGATGTCTCATTAAATCACTAGTTTTTATTTGTCCAATTTTAATTTTTAAGGAATGATTTTCTTCAGTGAGCTCTTTTAGCTATCTCTCCCTCCTACCCTCCCCCACCCCCAATTTAGCTAATACTGCTTTTTAAGAAATTCCTTTCTTCAGTGAATTTTTAACTCCTTTTTCCATTTGATTGATTATACTTTTTAAGCAATCTTTTATTCACTGAATTTTGTGCCTTTTTTACCATTAGACAATTTTAATTTCAAAATGTTATTTTATTTATTATTTTGTGCCTTTTTTAACCAGACTTTAATTCTCTTTTCATAATTTTCTTGCTTAACTTTCATTTCTTTTATAATATTTTTCCTCTTCAACTCATCTCTTTTTTTTAAACTCTTGCAGACATTATTGTTGATCTTAGAGGCAATTAGCATTATTCTTTTAGGTTTTATTTATAGCTGCTTATACATTATTGTCTTTCTCTGAATTATATCTTGGTCTTCCTTGCCATTGAAGTAGCTTTTTAAAGTGAAATAATTTTTTGTTGTTTGCTCATTTTTTCACAGCCTATTTCTTGACTTTTAACTTTTGATTAAAGTTGGCCTCTAAGGTGGTAGTGGTGGTGATGATGACTACAATGGCAAATTTGGATAATCCTAATGATTTTAGGCCAAAATAGCAAAATAATGATTCAAAACCAACCAAACACCCTCAAAACAATCACAGAAGAATGAAAACACATAAAAACAAATACTGGAGCATCAGAACCAACAGAAGGAGGGGTGAATCCGTGCTCTGGCTCATAACAACATCAAGAGATAGAAAGGAATATTCATTCACTAGGGTACAAAGAGAGAGTGCTAAGCAAGCCTCAGTAGAATTTGACCTTGATGCAATACAAGTAGCAGGGGAAAGAGCACACCTAGCTCAGTCTAGCTTCAACAAGGTAAGAGAAGAAACTGAGGCAACATAGAATGGGCAGGAGTGGAAAGAAATCAGCCCAACAAGGTCCAGCTTCAGCACAGTTGGACAAGACCTCCACATAGCAGGACTATCAACCTGCCTCTGCAGAGTTTTCAATCTGAGACTTAGACAGCTCCATAAGAATAGTACAAGTATAGGACTACTCCCTCTGCCCCAAGAAAGAAACTAAGCTTTAACATATAGACAAAATAAAGGGGAAAAAATTACCTCCATGATGAGAAAATTCAGAGGAAAAAGCCTGATGCTAGGAAAATATTTCAATAAGAGAGATGGTCAAAATAAAAGCTCAGAAGAGGACAACAATATAAAAATGAAACTATTTAAAATCTCAAAGAAAATTGTGAAAGGATGTCAAGCTCAAAATGAATTCTTGGGAAAGCTCCAAAGAAGAAATAAAAACAAATAAAAAAACATTTAGAAGAAAAATTAGAAAAAGTAAATGATAACAATATCAACAGATAAGAACAAAATTTATTGAAGAAAATAGTTTCCTAAAAAAGGAAATACAATACCACAAACAGGAAAATAATTCCTAAAAAAATGAATCATGAAGTTTCAAAAAAGAAATGGCTCCCTAAAAATTAGAATTGGACAAATAAAAGCTAATAATTTCATCAGATAGCAGGAAATAATAAAAACAAATAGAAGAAAATTTGAAATCTCTCACTGGAAAAACAACTAACCTGGAAAATAGATTCAAGAGAAATAACCTAAGAATCACTGGATTACCTGAGAACCATGATAAGAAAAAAAGAACTTGGACAAAATATCCCAAGAAATTGTAAAGGAAAACTACCTTGATATTCTTGAACAAGACAGGGAAATAAAAATTAACAGAATTTTCTGGTCACCTCCTGAAAGAAATCCCAAATTTAAAAATCCAAAGATTATTATAGTCAATTCCAGAACTCCAAATCTGTGGACAAAAGGCTTAAACAGCCCCCTCTCCTGCCCCAAATTTAAATATTGTGGAACTATAATCAGGATAACATAAGACCTGGAAGCTTCTACATTAAAGTATCAGAAAGCATAGAATGTGATATTCTACACGGTGAAGGATCTAAGCTTACAACAAAAAATCACCTACTCAATGAAACTTTTCATACTACTCCAGGAGAAGAAATGGACATTTAAGGAAACAGATGAATTCTAAGTATTCCTGATGAAATGACAAGAGTTGAAAAGAAAATGCAGTTATCGAATTCTACACTCAAAAGCGGCATAAAAAGGTAAACAGAAAAAAAACTCAGAGAATCAGTGGGTTAAACTAATCCCATCCCTGTATAGGAAAGTGTTAACTTGGACATCTAAGATTTTTATTAGTTCAAGAGGATATCTAATATACCTAATATACTTAAAGTAATCAAGGGAAGCAAAAAGGTTAAACCAATTACATTCTTTGCAAGGAAAATGAAAACTGGAATACCTAAGATATTTATGATATGAGCTATTTAAGATAAATAAGAAGCTATTTTAAAGTAACAAGTGAAACAATGTGGTTAAAATGATTATATTACTAGGAAAGTGATAGCTAAAATGATTAAGATATCCATGATACTTGATACCTAAATTACTTAGGATACAAAGGTACTGAAGATACTTTAGAACTTTATCACTATTAGGGCAATGATTGAGAACATATAGAGATAGAAATCAGAGAGTAAGCTGAGTATGAAGGAATGATATTAAAAAAATCCAGAGATAGGAAATAGTAATACACTGCTAAAAGAGAAAAGGAGTGACAGATTGGGGAAAATTATCTCACATAAGGAAGAATGTAAGAATTAATACAGTACAGAGATGGGCTTGGGGTGGACAGTGCTTAAACCCTATCTTTATTCTGAATTGGCACAAAGTGGGAATATCGTACACACTCATTTAGGTGTACATACCTATCTTAAAACAAACTGGAGAAAAATCTTTATAGCAGATCTCTCTGATGAAGGCTTGAATTTTCAAATATATAGAGAACAGATCCAAAAATATAAGAATACTTAAATCTGGGGCCTGTGAACTTATGTGCATTTAAGTACACATTGGAGGAACTCAGTGGCACAGTAAATAGAATGCCCAATCTGGAGTTAAGAAGACTCATCTTTCTAAGTTCAAATCTGGCTCCAGATACTTATTAGCTATGTGACTCTGGACAAGTCACTTAACTCTGTTTGTGCCAGTTTCCTCATCTGAAAAATGAGTTTCAGAAGGAAATGGCAAACTATTCCAGTATCTTTGCCAAGAAAACCTCAAATGGGATCACAAAGTCCTGACACAACTGAAAAACATCAGAATAACAATGAAAATGTATGTTTGTATATATATATGTGTGTGTGTGTGTGTAAGTATGTACATATATACATGCTCACATATACATATATTTGTGCTATTCATATATTATACGTACTTATATGTATATACAGATATGTATTGCATATAGATAGTTGTATATATTGATATATGCAGGAATGAATATATGTAACTCTATTTCAGCATAATTCATTTGTTTTGTAATCCTTTTACAATTTTAATTGTATTTATTTAAATCAATGTATTTTTTGTTTATTTGACATTTAAATTTTATTTTATGCAGTTAAATGTACTCTCCTTTTTTCTTTTTTTAAACCTTACCTTCTATCTTAGAATCAATACTGCATATCAGTTCCAAGGCAGAAGAGCCATAAGGGCTAGACAATGGAGAGTAATTGACTTGCCCTGACAGAAAGTGTCTGAGGTCATATCTGAACCCAGGACCTCCTGTATGTAGTGCTGGCTCTCAATCCACTGAGTCATCTAGATGCCCTTAAATGTACTATTCTAAGGAGTTTATAGGCTTCACCAGACAGAAGAAAAGTTTGCATGGTGAAAAAAGAAGCCCAGACCTAGAAGAGCAAATTAATTCTCCTTCACTATACAAAATCATTTGCTTTTTGCTCTATAGACTGTTTTTTATGAAAATCTGTTTCAATGTATTTCCTTCTAAACATCCATCAAAACTGAAAATTCATAATGTTTCTATAGTATAGATCTGATTTTTCTATGACATACTAGAAAGAAGGCAGATTCCTGAATTTAGTATGTAGGAACATCTGAGGTCTGGCTCTAGTTTACCTTTCCAGCTTTTTTCATATTTTTCATTGTGTTAGTTAAAATCACCTGGGGTTCTATTTGGAAGGATTGAAGCTCAATATAGTGTTTGACAAACTTCTGTGGACCTGTGGGGGTCCTTAAAACTACATTTCCCGTGGTCCAATGGGTTTCATGGGTTTCCTGTTTTGGATTATGTATTGAAGGTGAGGGACTGTTTTAAGTAGGGGGTAGTGACTTGGAACTTCCTCTTTAGCTACCTGAGAGCGCTGAGAGAGGAAGGTAAATGGCTGAGGGGAGGTTTGAATAGGTTTCTTTCAGGAGTGTGGTCAATTTATCTCTATCAGCATGGCTTTTATTAAAATACTATTCTTCCTTTTGATCTCGACCGTCATCATTTTTAATGATAACATCATGTACCCTAGATCATAACCAAATTGAATTACAGTTAGTTTACTAACTTTGACATGCACCCAGGACAGTGTTTTATATAGATATAGGTAACATATATGTGTCATTGTAATAGAGATATATGTAATAGATATATAAATATTTGTTAAATTGAATATTTTATTAAACTTTTAAAATTAAAAAAATCATAAGAATACAAAGCATTTCCCAACTTACAAATGCTCAAAGGATATGAACAATCAATTTTCAGATATAAGAATTAAAACAATATTTAATCATATGAAAAAATGCTTTAAATCAGCATTGATTAAAGAAATGCAAATTAAAACAATTCTGAGGTGCCTTCTCATACTCTTCAGACTAACGTGACAAAAAAAAGAAAAATAACAAATGCTGGATGGAATGTGGAACAATCAGGACACTAATACACTGATGATGGAGCTGTAGACTGATAAAACCATTCTGGAGAGAAATATAGAACCATGACCAGAGAACTCTAAACCCTAGCAATACCTAAATTAGATCTGTATCCCAAAGATTAAATATAGGAGAAAAAACATACCTGTACAAATATAGTTATAGCAGCTCCTTATATAGTGGCAAAGGATTGATAACTGAAGGAATGTCCCTCAATTGGGGAATGGCTGAACAAGTTGTGGTACATGCTTTTTTAAAATTTACTTTTAATTCATTTTTATTTATTTTAATTTTATTTAATTGGTTTAGAATATTTCCCCATAGTTACACGATTCATATTCTTTCTCTTCTCTCCTCCCACCCCACTCCCTTAGCCAGTGAGCAATTTCACTGGGTTTTACGCGTGTCATTGATCAAGACCTATTTCAATATTATTGATATTTGCACTAGAGTGATTGTTTAGAGCAGTGATTACCAACGTGGGCTCTACCACCCCCTGGTGGGTGCTGCAACAATCCTGGGGAGTGGTGATGACCACAGGTGCATTTATCTTTCCTATTAATTGCTATTAAAATTTAAAAAAAATTAATTTCCAGGGCGCTAAGTAATATTTTTTCTGGAAAGGGGACAGTAGGCCAGAAAAGTTTGGGAACCACTGGTAGAGTCTACATCCCCAATTATATCCCCATTGACCCATGTGATCAAGCAGTTGTTTTTCTTCTGTGTTTCTGCTCCCACAGTTTTTTCTCTGGATGTGGATAGCATTCTTTCTCATAAGTCTTTCATAATTGTCCTGTGTCATTGCATTGCTGCCACTAGAGAAGTCTATTACATTTGATAGTGCCAAAATGTTTCTTTCTCTGTATAAAAGGTTATCCTGTTTCTGCTCCCTTCACTCTGCATCAATTCCTGGAGGTCTTTCCAGTTCACATGGAATTCCTCCAGTTCTTTATTATTCCATCACCAACAGATAACACAATTTGTTCAGTCATTGCCCAATAGAATGGCATTCCCTCATTTTCCAATTTTTTGCCACTACAAAAGCATAGCTATAAATATTTTTGTACAAGTCTTTTTCCTTATCTCTTTGGGGTATAAACCCAGCAGTGGTTTGGATGGATCAAAGGGCAGGCAGTCTTTTAAAGTATGGTTTATGCTTTTAATGAAATACCATAATAAATAAATAAATGCCATAAGAAATGACAAACACAATGATCACAAAAAGAACTGGAAAGACCTATATAAAATGATGCAAAATGAAGTGAACAGAACCAGAATATTGTACACAGTAGCAACAAAAATATATGATGATCAGTTGAGAATGACTTAACTATAACCAACAAGGCTCCAAGACTCGTGACAGAAAAAGGATCTCCATCACCACAGAAGGAACAGAGAGGGTCAAAACTCAAACTAAAACATACCCATCTTTACTTTATTTCTCTCATGTAGGCTAAGCAGGGTAGGCAATTTGGGTCTTCTTTCACAATATGACAAAACTGAAAATATGTATTATATCATAATATATGTGCAACCTATATCATATAGCCAGTATTCTTAGGGAGGGAGGAGAGATGGGAGGGAAAGAGAATGCATGGATTTAAAAATGTCAGAATGTGACATTAAAAATTTGTATTGATGAATAATCTGGATGAAAATAAAAATGTATTATTAGAAAAAAAAAAGTTGAGCTCTGCTTTCCTAGGGGTGAGGAGGCATGGTACCAAGCTTCAAGATTTTTTTGTGTTATTGTTTTCAGAGCTTGTTCTGGGGTTCTGCTAGTTTTCACAGCTTTCAAGGTGATAGGATCCTCTGGGTAAAGGAGTGATCACTGTTCTGATCTCCTTTTTGGTTTTTACCTAGAAAGGTCCCTTGTTCCCCAGTAGCCTCAAATGCCAACATTCCTCTTGACACTGGAACTGCAACCAGGACTCCTGATGAGGAAGGTTCCTCTCCACCCTGGAACTGTGACCCAGAACTGTTTGTGGGCAATAGAATTGCCAATCATCATCATTTCTTGTACCCAGGATTAGAAAAAGAGTCCCTTTCAATCTTTCTCTCCAGTTGTTGGACAGCAAACTCCCTGGGCTGAGAGCTTGTGAAGCTGCTATTGGGGTTGTTGCTGTTGCTGTTCCAGCTGTCTTCAACTCCTATCAGCAGGTAAAGGGGCAGACCAGCTCCTAACCTGGTGTTTTCCTTACTTGTCTTAAGCTAGAAAAATATCTCACTCAGACTTCTTCTTGGGTCTCCCTCTCCATAGTTTAATGTGAGGAATTATTTTAATGTTATTTAGGGGTTGGAAGAGTTGCTGAATGTTGAATGAGTTCAGCTGTATTGCTGCCTGTATTAATGCCATCTTGATATCAAAGGAAAATTATTCTATAAATCTTTGACTCTTCTCTTTCTTTTAACCTTCTATACTACCAATTTCACTATGCCAATGTTTCTCATGTATATCTCCATCTAATCATTTATTTAATTGTCACTTTATTTGAGGTCTTCATTGCCCAGACATTTTCCCCCAGTTTTAGTCATAGTCCTCTAACTAATCTTCTTGTGCTTAGTCTATGTTCTTTCCAATCTTTATTACTCTCAGAATCTAGAATAAACTTTCTATTCCACTGGTCTTAGTATATCACTTCTTTTTTGCAGAAAAAAAATTAGTGACTCCTGAATGCCTCTAAGGAAAAAAAATACCAAACACACACACACACACACACACACACCATCTAGTCTCACCCTCCTCAATCTAACTTCACACTATTCCAAAATACCATTCTGTTCCATCTTCTATGTTCTTACAACCATATTTTCCTATTTTTTTAATCTCAATCTCATTTACATAATGTATTATATTCCTGATGGATTAGACTATTAGCTATTTCAGGATCTCAACCTGTTCTTTCTCAAAATGATGCTTCCTACAAACTTAAACTGTTAAAAACCTCCTGTTAAAATAGAAGGCTAGTTTAAATCCTTTTCTTGTTACAAAAGAAGGCCTGTTGACATTTTTCTCTTCCTTCACTGCCTAGATCAGATGGCACTATGAAATCTATTTGAATTCTCTTTAGCTGAAAGAGAGATTCTCTTTCTCAAATCCCCACTTTAGGTTGCTAAGGGAAGGAGCAAGGACTCTACTAAGAAGCAAGCATGAGAAGAGCTCTCAGTCTGCCTCATGTCACTGTCTTCATCTTGTCACACTAAAGACTTCAGGGAATTTTTTCCTTTTGGATGAGATTTTTTTTGAAAAATTTTATTTAATTAATTGATTTAGAATATTTTTCCATGGTTACATGATTCATGTCCTTTCCCTCCCCTTCTCCCCCCTAACATTCCCCCTCCCTGTAGCTTTGAGTGAGATCTTGAATTGTCTTTCTCTCTCTCTTGATGCAGTTGAGTTACCTCCCTCCCAATGGAAATGAAATATTGGGAAGGAAGTCAAGCCTTTGTATGGAGCTGGAGTCTTCCTTATCCATTAGGCAATAATATTCAGGAATTTATCTCAAATCTTCAAACTATATTCTCATGACTAATAATATTTAAATGAGCAGAGAGATGTATTCTAGCCCCTCTCTGTAAAGAGAGAAGAGTATTTAACTGCTTATGGAGTGGGTTGGAGTCATTGGAGAAGGGTGGGAGGAGATGATATTAGAAATGAATTCATTATGCCTTCCTGGCAGCTGAACACTGAACAAACACATATGAATAGAAAGCCTTTATTATACCTAGAACCTAATCATCTTGTGATCTTATCAGTTTTTAAATGGTATGCTAGTGAAAGAAAATTAGCAGGATATAAATGTAACACTTGTAAGACATAGAGCTGGAGAGATAGAAGAATGAATGAATGAATGAATGGGTGGGTGAATGAATTAAAAAAAAGTCATCCCTTTATATAGAAAGGAATTGGAATAAAGAATGTAGGCTGGGATCTGAAGATACCTGCTTCTCTCACTCCCAGTTTTAATAGAAAAAAGAAATGATCTGGTTTCTCCCAAAAGAGATTGGGGATAGTTGCTAAAAGGGAAATCCCACTCTCTGGAAGCCTTAAAAGAGAGATGTAAGGTCCATGAGGATTTCAAATCTGCAATTTTAAATCTACAATTTCTAGCTGTGATGGAAGAAGGTAGGAATTGTGCAAAGCATAGATAGTAAAAAAAGACCTGCCTAGAAATTATACACATAAAATATAACCTTAGAAAAATGTAAATTAAGGAAAATTATTCATATCACAAAAATGATTCATTGTACAAATATGTAATTTATATACTTTTCAGGAAGTGTAAAGTTGGTACACCTGTTTTTGAATAATGTTATTCTATGTCCTTGATTAGCATTCTCAGGGAAATTAGGAAATAAGTTACTCTGATTACACAACAGGACAGCTTAAGTGCAGACCTATAAATGAAAGTATAACCAATCATAAAACTTTTCCTCTGTTGATAAACAAAAAGTAATCAGCATGCATATTTCCCTATTCCTGACATCTATGAAAACTGAAGGTTGAGGGTCATATATAGGAAAGACTGTGTTTCTAAAATACATGATGTGTTTTTCAGCTTGTCAAACATACCATTTAATTGCTTTAAAATGCTGGTGTTGATGTGTTTTTATTTTTCCTTGAAAATCCATTTGTTTAAGAAATCACACAAAACAGCTAGTCATATGGAAATGATTTCATAAAGCAATGATGAGGAAGTCTGTTCAGTTAGAATTATAACTGATCCGAACTCCTAATTATATTCTCTGTTCACCCTAACCCCAACTGTTCTTTACCATGCTGGTGAGGCTGGGAATTTTATGGATGCATTTACACAAAGGCACAAAGATAAGTGAATTAAGCTAAATCATCCCCGCCCCCCTTTTTTTAATGTCTGTGTACTATCCACTCTGCTTCAGACCTAACCCCTATCTTATTTATAATGGAGTTTTGCAGTAATGTAGTAAATGATCCTCATCAGTAAAAAAGCAGAGTGTTCAAAAAACTTGACTTAGTGGTTTGGATTTCTGTCAGAGGTCACTCACAGTATTTTGACTGTTAATGTTTTAAGCCAGTAAAATAATGCTGAACAGGGCTTTAAATTCTACTCTCTTTCCTCCATCCCATTATATGGGGTAGGGGTGGGGCAGGGGAGAAGCTCCTCTAGATAAAGATAGCCTGCTTTTCCATCTTTTTTTTTTTTTACCCACTTTCTTTGACCTTCAATGTAGAAGTTAGGTCCATTTTCATATAGAAGAAAATAAAACTAGGAAAACAGTTAAAACCTTTAGAGGATAGGAACATTAGCAGGGAACAATACATTGTTTCCAAGCTGATTTCCATATCAAAGACATTTGGATAAGGCTGAGTAAACATTTCAGTTTCTGGATACTTATTCAAATCAAATTTCAAATTCTTTTGAGAAATGCCTATCTTCAGTGAACATTCTGGAAGATGTTTATAGCATCTAGAGCTAGTAAAATCACCCCTCAGTTATAATTGCAGATGAATAATCCATCCCTTTTCTCTTAACCTCAATACAATTTTGAGTGTTAACAACAGTTCTTCCTCTTCTCATCTCAATCATCCATTCATTCTCTAATTTAGTTTGTTTTTTGTTTTCTCTGTCTTGGACCTATCAAATTAACTCATATGTTGGCCTAAATCTAAGATGCAGCTGTTTTGAAAGTAATTCTTTTGAAATTATGATTCTCAAAAAAAAACATTTACCTTTAAAAAATAGACAAAATGTAAGCAAACACAAAAACAAATCAATTTGTTTTAAGAGTTAATTGCATAAGAAGAGGAATGTATATCATAGTCCTAAATTAAGAAAATAGAAAACTGGATTCTAGTCCCAATACTGTCAATTACTATGAATGAACTTTGCCCTTCACAACTCTCTAGGGGTATAAGTTTTCTTCTCTGTAAAATGAAAGGGTCAATTTTTATTTTCTCTAAGTTCCTTACAAATAATGATTCTGAATTTTAAAAATTTTATGATACTGAATTATAATAATTTCACAGGAGAGAAATAAATTTTCTGTCACTAATGTTCCTACTAGAAATTCCATATATATTTCTTTAGAATAAAATTAATAGTTTTTCAATTCTTTTCTATCATCTAGTTGTTTCTCTCTCTCTCTCTCTCTCTCACTCTCTCTCTCTCTCTCCCCCCAACAATGTAGGTGTTTGTTTAGGCAACTAGCATATTCAAAGATGCTCATATGTCAAATAAAGTTAATTTTCTATGTCACTATACCCTCCCCAATATGTCAGAAATAATTTAATTCAATGGTCTCATTTTATAAATGAGGAAAGCATGGCTCAGACTGGTTAAGTAATTTGTCTCAGATCACACAAAAAGTAAGTAGCAAAGCTGGAACAATCACTCAGACACTCTTTTTTCACCCATATCTAGAGATATTTCTACTCTACCATACTGCCTTCCTCAACACATAAGGTTTTTTTAAGTGAAAGGAAAATAAAATGAATCTTCAATGTTATTGCAGCTGATTCATTTCAATATGGTGGCATTGGCCTATTTACTCTTCACATTCAATGCTCCATTGAAAGAAGAAAAAGAAAGATTTACTTAACACCTACTATGTGACAAACAGTGTTAAATTCTTTCCAAATGTTATTTAATTTGACCTCTTAGTAGGTACTATTAGAATTCTTATTTTATAATTGCAGAAACTAAAGGTTAGAAGTGAAGTGATTAACCTAGTGTAATGAAGCTAGTATCATAGGCTGTATTTGAACTCAGATCTTCCTAAATTGCAGGTACAGTTCTCTATGGTCTGTGCCTCCTAGCTGCTCTGCAGTACTTCCAGTTTTATATGTCAAATAGGAAGTTGATGATACAGAATTATGTGATATATAATATATATGTATATATATATATATATATATATATATATATATATATAACTTGGAATTGTCTATATACTGTACAATAATTTCAGTAAATGAAGATATCACTAAGTGAGAGAACTTAAAGGGGGAAGAAGAAGGTCTAGGACAGAGCCGTGGGTATACTCACTATTATTAGGTATATCAGGAAGGAAAAGATACTGAAAAAGAATAGTGGTAGAATGAAATCCAAGAGAGAGAGAAGTATCATAAAAACACAGAACAGAAAAAGTATCCAGGAAAAAATAATGCTTTAAAGTGACAAATGTTGCAGAAAAATTACTGATGAAGACTAAGTAAGGGCCACTAGATATGGCAATTAAGACATCTCTGGTAAATTTGGAGAGAGTAATTTCTGTGGAATGATGAAATTATTAGCCAAATTGTAGAGGGTTTAGAAGTGATTTATAATTAAGTAATTGTAAATACTGTATATAAACAGATTTTTCAAGGAACTTAGCTGAAAAGCAAAAGAGAGATAACAGGAAGAACTCTAGTAGGAGAATCTAGCAAGTTATTTCACATGTCTTATTTTGTTTTTATGGGGGGTTTTTGTGATGGAGAAGATTTGTAAATAGTAATAAAGAGATTATATAGGGAGGGATTAAAGATCTGTTGGGGAATGACAGTGAAGATAATTTTTCAGATAAGACAAAAGAGAGGAGGAGGTATTACTAATATTATATGCAGACAAGACAAGCTTTCAAAGAAGTCACTTCTTTATAAAAGGCTAGAATAAAGGAAATAGTAGGGATGACATCAGCAAGATATGAAATGAGGATTACCGATGAGATAAAATCCTTAGCTGAGGCAGGGACTGTTATGAGGAATTTAAGGAAACAGTAGGTTTATAGCCACTGTGGTGAGATAAAGAATCGAACAGAATCAAGTAGAAATGTTTTTTAACTTCAATGAGGGCACATATGAAATTACATAACAGTTGAGTAGACTCAGAAAGACAATTTTATGCCTTTCTATAATAAATGGTGCACACAGAGTTGAATAAAGAAATCTTTTTTCTCAACAGGAAAGTACATGGGAAGGGGATAAAAGAAATGGAAGAGTATAAAAGGAAAGGCAGATTAAGGGACATAGTGGTCAAAAGCAAAAGAATCTTTTGTGGCAGGATAAAATAAAAAGTGAGTGAAATATAAACAGAAGAAAACAAGATGGAGACAGTAATTATAACTGTGAATGTGAATGGGACAAAAATCACCTATAAAATGAAAGTGAATTACAAAATCATTTAGAAACTAGAATCTAACAATATGGTCTTTACAAGAAACATAATGAACCATAAAGACACACGAGGACAAAATAAGGACTGGAACAAAATAAACTATGCTTCATGTGAGGTAAAAAGCGAAGAGATAGAAACCATGATCTCAGAAAAAGATAAAGCAAAAATAAAGCTAAATTTTTATTTAATAAAATAAATAAATAAAATTTAAAAAGCTAAGAAATAAAGAGACAAGGGGGAACTATGTTTTGCTAAAAGATGTCATTGAGTATGACATAATAACAACACTAAACATATATGCACCAAATGGCAGACAATTCAAATTCTTAAATGAAATGTTAAACAAGTAACAGAAAGAATCAGTAAAATAGATTTTAGTGGGGAAGCTCAATGTTCCCCTCTCAGAGCTAAATAAACTTAAACATGAAATAAATTAAGGAGATGAATAGAGTTTTATAAAAGTTAGATAGGATAGAATTTTGGAGAAAATTAAATGGTAATTGAAAGGAGCATATATTTTTGTTTTTGTTTTTTTTTTTCTACTATACACGAGAGCTTCACAAAATGAATCATGTGTTAGGGCATAAAAACCTTACAAATGAACACAGAAAAGCAGAAATATTAAATGAACCCTTTTCGAACCTTAATTAAATAAAAAATCATATATTAAATAGATGATCATTCAGGCAGAGATTAAAAATTAATTGAAATCTAATCTAAAACTAAAGAACAAATTATAGAAATAGTAATTTCAATGATAACAGTGAGTCAAAATACCAAAATTTATGGGATGCAATCAAAGTAGTAATTTCAGAGAGAAAGTTTAGAACTCAAAACTTAAATATGTATATTTTTAAATGTAAAAAATTAATCAAAAGAAAAAAAGCAAGTTAATTAAATCACACACACACATAAAATTAGTGAATGTGTATGATAAAGGGTGGCAGACGTTGAGAATTATCTAGGGTTGAGTTCCAGCAAGAATCATTATTAAGGGGAGCAGCTGGATGGCTCAGTGGATTGAGACCCAAAGATAGAAGGTCCTGGGTTCAAATCTGGTCTTATATACTTCCTAGCTGTTACCCTGGGCAAGTCACTTGACCCCCCCTTGCCTAACTCTTACCACTCTTAGAACCAATACACAATATTGATTCTAAGATGGAGGGTAAGGGTTTTAAAAAAAGGAATCATTAGCAATGATTTGTTTGTTTGCGTGTTTGAGGACAGAAGAGTGATAAGGGCTAGCAATTGGGGTTAAGTGTTTTGCTCAGAGTTACACAGCTAGGTTGTGCAGCCAGATTTAAACCCAGTACCTTCTATTCCAGGCCTAGTTGCCTTTGATAACCTTTTCAAAAGAAAATTTAGGAAAAGAGAAAAGTATAACTTTACTGCATACCTGAATAAATCAAAATAGTTAATGAACTTTTAAACATAGAGCCATTTGTTTCTTGCTATAACATTATGTATCTTCCTCTTTTGAAAAGGGGAGGTAAATAAATTTGATGTAGTTCTTTCTTTTTCTTTTTCTTTCTTTCTTTCTTTCTCTTTCTTTCCTTCTTTCTTTCCCTCTTTCTTTCTTTCTCTTTCTTTTTTCCCTCTTTCTTTCTTTCTCTTTTTCTTTCCCTTTCTTTCTCTCTCTTTCTTTCTTTCATTCTTTCTCTTTCTCTTTCTTTCTTTCCCTCTCTCTCTCTCTCTTTTTTTCCCTTTTTTTAGAAATAAGACACTAAATCAGACAAGAGAACCATGATCTAGCTGCTTTCATTTGAAGAAACTGAACAGGGAATATCTTGATGGCAAAGAATTGCTTCCAATCAGTTTTTCATTCAGCTCCTCCTAATGTTTTGACTTTTTCCTAAACATTTGATTATAAACCTCAGTTATTTATGCCCAGAACCTAAACATACCAATAAGAAATAGCTGTCCATGAAAACACCCAATGACCTTGTAATACAAATATATCCTATAGTGATGAGGTCTCCCTTTTATACCTAATCTGTTACATGTGTGAACAAAGGCATGGTTCATATCCCTTTAGCAAAGATTTGAATTTCAGGGGCATATCTTCCAGATGATGGATGTAGCTGGGACAAAAAGCAAATCAAAGTATAAATGGAGTCCCCTACACTGAGCTACAATCACAAGTGTTATTAATGGTTCTTCTCTGGCATGCTATTATTGCTTGCTACTCTTTCTGGAGATCAAGAGGGAAGAAAAAAGAGCTCTATTAGCAGAGCCTTCACTAGATGTTGACATTCAAGTTCTCTATTTGTTTACACTTGGTCTCATGCCCACTTGGCACACCAAATGGATTGACGACACATTTACTGTCTTCATACTGCCAACACCTCCAAGAGTTGCTCCCTCTTTCTTGGCTCTTGAGATCTGGAAAAGCTAAAACTCTAAATGAGTTTCACATTTACTCCACAATCATTACCCTTCTCCTCTTAACCTCTAACCCCTACAGCACACAATCTTCTGGCTAGTTCAATATAAGTTTTAGGCTATAAAGTATCTAGGCATTGTTAGGTTTTAGAAACTGTAGAGTAAATGTAGTATGTCATCTTTCCAGTCTAGTTTTTTCTATAGCAAGTGGATGACATTATTCCTACTGGAATTAGTGAACACTTTTTCTAAAGGACACACTTTTCTACCCATCTTGACTCCTACCCAAAAACAAGTATCTTGAAAATACAAACAAAAATAAACAAACAAACAAAAAAAATCTTACTACACATAGACTTTAGTGAGTCAATTTTATCTGTATATAATGAATATAAAAAACTCATTTAGCCTATAATTAAAAATATATTGTGAAATAAAAATAAGTGAGAAATTCAGGAATGGCAATCACTTTCAAATACATTAAACAAGAAATGCCTAGAGAAGAATTACCTTTTTCACAGGAAAATTGACTGTGAGGTTTATTAACTTATAGCATTATTTTGTAGTGCATGATGGAAACAATATCACTTGCAGCCTTAATATATACCACATCTATGTTAGGTCCCTCCGTGGTTCTTCTTCCATGTTTATGTCTATGTGTCCTAATCTACTCGGTATTATCCTCAGTCCTACTTAGAACATTCATGAATGCTATATATTATTCAAGGCTCTCTTTCTCTATTTCAGCCTATATCTGTCCCTTCTATACCTAGAGCTCCTATTGCACTAAATGCCTGTATTATACAATTTGATTTTTATTTGTTTTCTAATTACTTTACCGATTTTGTACTCCCTTCTCCTAAGACTGATCTTTTTTAATGAAAAAGATTATTTACTAAAGGTTCCCTCAATCCCAGCTCCTGGCACTGAACTTAACAATTAAAAAAGGATTCCAAATGTGAATACCTATTGATGAATTAACTATTGATAGTAAAACTTCTGTCAGGATCTATATCAACTAGTTTCTACTTTGCAAGGATGAGAGTGGCATCTAAATACCTTCTGAGCTCAGCTTCCAGCCATTGAATTTAGGAATTAATCTAATGAATTATTTTCTATATTTCACCAAAAGTCAATTGAGTTCTTTAAACATTAAATTCATAAACAATAATGTCTCTTCTGTTAGAAGTCCAGCCTTCTGAATAAAAGATAAATTCTTCATAAGTTAACCATATCTTATCCTTTTTTAAATGTTTCCCTATTGGTGGCTTTGTTAGTTCCCATATTATCTTCTTGAGATGATTCACAATTCTATATATTGTGATCCCCACAGAGCACTAGTCACATATCATCAAAAGCCTATCAGTGGTGGGTGGCGGTGCAGCTGGGTAGTTCAGTGGATTGAGAGCCAGGCCTAGAGACGGGAGGTCCTAGGTTCAAATTTGACCTCAGACACTTCCCAGCTATGTGACCCTGGGCAAGTCACTTAACTCCTTTTGCCTAGCCCTTACCACTCTTCTGCCTTGGAACTAGTATTGGTTCCAAGACAGAAGGTAAGGGTTTTAAAAAAAAACAAACAAAAAAAAACCCAACCTATTAGAGATTTCAAATTAGATGCTCAGTGCCATTTCAAACTTACCTCTGAGGGAAGTGCAAGGCCTTGGCAGAGAGACTTGAGACTTGAGGCTGAAGAGCATGGAGCTTGGGCAGAAATAAGGCTGGCCACAGCCAAGGTAGCAGGGGCTGGAAAGATAGCCTCGGGGCAAAATGCTTTAAAGCACACTACACAAAGAACATCATGGATCTACCTGCCCTCTCTCAGGCTTCTGGCTGGAAAGGAAAGATACTATCAAGACAAAGTGATACAGTGATACAGAAGCTAAGAAAGCAATGCCAACCAATATGCAGGAAACCAAATCCACTACTGGCAAAAGTATTAAGCAAGAGCAAAACAACAACAACAACAACAACAACAACAACAACAACAACAACAAACAACTCTCAACTCTGGATTATTTCTATGGCGAAAAAGAGCAAAATACAGATGCAATAGTAGAGTGTGACAAACAAACAAACATATCCAAACTTTACAAAAAAAAAAAAAGACAACTGACCTGGAAAACAGAGCCAGGAGAGACAATTTGAAAATTATTGGACTACCTGAAAGCCTGGAACAACAACAATGAAAAACTCTTGACATCATATTACAAGAAATTATCCAAGAAAACTGCTCTGATATTCTTGAACAAGAGGGCAAAATAGACATTGAAAGAATCCATAGATCACACCCTACATTAAATCCCCAAGAGACAACCCCCAGCAATGTTACGACCAAATTCAAGAGCTTCCAGGCTTAGGAGAAAAATACAGGAAGTGACCAGAAAGAGACAATTTAGATATAAAAGAGCCTGAGTCAGGATTACACAACATCTGCCAACCTCCACACTAAAGGACCACAAGGCTTGGAATATGATATTCAGGAAGGCAAGAGAATTGTGTCTTCAACCAAGAATCATCTCCCATCAAAACTGACTATATACTTTCAGTGGAAAGTATGGACATTTCATAAAATAAAAGATTTCTAAGCATTCCTAAAGAAAAGACCAGAACTAAATGTGAACTTTGATGTCCAAAAAAATGTCAACATAAAGGTAAACAAGAAAGAAGGGGAAAAAAAATAAGGGCTGCAGTAAGGTCAAATTGATTATATTCCCATATGGAAAATTATATCTGTAATTTTTAAAAATTATTTTCATTGTCATAGTAGATAGAAGAAATACTTATAGGCAGAGGTTGTGATATTAAGTTGTTTAAGATGATTAAAATTTAAATTTCTGAGAGCTAAGTCAATTGTACAAAAAATCAAGCCATTCCCCAATTGACAAATGGTCAAGGGGCATGATTAAGGAGTTTTCAGATAAAGAAATCAAAACTATCAATAAGCACATGAAAAAAGTATTCTAAATCTCTTATAATTAGGGAAAAGCAAATCAAAACAACTCTGAAGTACCACTTCACACCTAACTGATTGGCCAATATGACAGTAAAGGAAAATAATAAATGTTGTACAGGAAGAAGCAAAATCAGAACTCTAATGCATTGCTGGTAGAGTTGTGAATTAATCCAGCCATTCTGGCAGGCAATTTGGAATTATGCAAAGGGGTTTTTCGCTCTTTGTGCTGGCCAAAAATTGGAAAATTGGGTTGTTGTTGATTGGGGAATGGCTGAAAAAATTGTGGTATATGATAGTAATGGAATACTATTGTGCTGTAAGGAGTGATGATCTGGAGGAATTCCATATGAACTGGGAGAACCTCAGTGAAATGAGCAGAACCAAAAGAAAATTGTACACAGAAAATAAAATGATTTGGAAAAATTTAATGCAATGTTATTTGCTACTAGTAGCAATGCAACAAGCCAGGACATTCCTGAAGGACTATGGGAGTACAAATGCAAAATCAAAACATATGACATCACTTATCACATGTATATATGGGTATGTGATTTGGGGTTTAGGCTTTAAAAAATCACTCTATGGCAAAAATAAATAATATGGAAACAGGTATCAAGTGATAACATATGTACAAGCCAGTAGAATTGCTCTGGGAGGGGGAAGAAAAAAGGGGAGGGAAAAAGATTGAATCATTTAAACATGAAAAAATATTTAAAATTTAAAAAATTTTAAAAAAATCAGTTGTTCCCTAATTCCTCTAGTATAAAAGAAAATCTATTCCTTTGACTATAAAACTTTTCACAACCTGGCTCCAACATTTCCTTCCAAGCTCTTTATAATTTTTCTCTATCTCACATTTTATAGTCTATTCCAAGTGGCCTCTTGATTCCTCATATACAGAACCTCATTTCTTACAGAGCCTCATTTCTTATCTCTCTTCTACCCAGTAAAATTTCTGACATTTTTCAAAATTCAGCTAAAATATCACCTTTTAACCTAAGACTTTCCCAATGAGGCCTGTTCAGTTCAATACAATGGAGGGATAGCCACAAAGCAGCTAGAAATGAAGTTTTTAAATTTATGGACAGGTAACAGTTGAGAATATCCTCTTACTAAGGGGAAGAATGAAGGAAAAAAGAGAAGGCCAAAAATAGAACCTTGAGGAATATTCACATTTAATGGTGGTAAAAAAAAAAAGAGGAAATGGAGAAGAAATAGAAAATTAGGAGGGGGAAAAAACAAGATCCTCAAGAGAGAAGGTATCAAAGAGAGGTTATTTGCTAGTATCAAGTATTGCAGAAGTCAATTAAAATGTCCAATGGATTTAATGATTTGGTATTCATGAATGACTTTGGAGAAAGCTATTTCAGAAGATTGGTGTGGAAGAGATAAATGAAAAGGGGTTGAGAAGAAAATGAAGGCAAGGAGTATGAATTGCTTTTTCTTCTAGAAGTTCACTTAATCACCTAGTGACAATGTTAACCATTGACCTGATCCTAGTCAACAACGAAGAGAGTAGCAGGAGCAACCAAAGTTCTTTCTGGGAAATTCTTTCTTCTCCCTGGCAATTATTCACTCTACTTTATTCTAGAATGAAGGTTCTTAACCTTTTTGTATGCCATGGATCCTTTAGCATTCTGGTGAAGCCTTTGGTTTATGTCTCAGAACATTATTTTTTAAAAATTAAAATAAAATGTATAAGAATAAAACTGAAGCCAATAGAATACCTTTCCATCTCTCAGAAATCACAATTGTATCTTTGACTCCTCATTTCTAAAATTAAATCCAGGTGAAATTCAGAAAAAAATTTTTAATCTTCCCTCTTTTTTTATATTATTAAAAAAGCCCAACCTTGGAACAAAATGCTAGGCCAGCACTGTACTGTTTACTGATTTGTGGGAATTGCTGTCACTCGTCTGTCTTGATATATTGGTTCATATAAAGGATAGTTTTGTTAATGCACAGAGCCTTCTGGATTTTGCTTGGTCAGGGCAGTCATTATTTACGTTGAAACACCTATGATCTTTCTGAGTTTTCAAGGGAAAAAAAATGCTATTCACTTACCAACTTTTTGCAGTCCCAGCAAAGCCTGCTAATCAGGTGCAGGCTGTGGTTCCCTTCCTGCCAAAATAGAAGCAAAGTCTCTGAGTTCTGCACATACCTCAGATTCATTCAAGGGTACACCTGGTGCTGGTTAATTGGGTGAAGAGGTTTTGCTGGTGAGTGGAAAGGAATTAGTGACAGAAAGAATTTTTTTATTGTTATTATTCCTTTTACCCCCTAAGGTAAGATGAAAAGCCTGAGTGACAGCCCTGTTTTACAAGAACATATGGGTCAAGGCTAAGATTTATATTTGGAAATGACACCAGAGATGATCTAGTTCAACATTCATATTTTAGAGATGAAAAAAAGAGAGGCTTCCAGAGGTGAAATGACTCATGTAAGGGCACAGAGGTAGTAAATAGCAGAGGCAGGATTTGAACTCGAGTTTCATCTTTAAATCACACAGTTTAGATTTAGAGTTGGTTAGCTTGGTTGTGCTTTTTTTCCCCCTTTGTTTGAAAAAGGTAACTGCAAATAAGAGAACTCGAAGAATGTGATAGTTGGCCTATTTCTGTGTGTGTTCATCTAACAGGTAGCTCAGTTTGACAGTCTAACACATCCATTTCAGTATAAGATTGATCACAATATGATTTAGGCAAATTTTAGTTGCAGTAAATTCTACTTCTTTTTTAATGCTAGAGTTCAGGAAAAGAAAGGAAGAGAAATCATACTGCACAGTAAACTATTATTGAGGAGAAGTTGAGTCTTGTGAGCTCTTAGTTTGGACCTTTGGCTATGATCAATGGGCCTTATGTGACCTGGAGGAAGAAATAAAGGACTAGCTTTTGGGAAGTGTGGTAATTCCTTCAGGCTATTTACTGTAATTTAGTACTCTGAGTGATGCCCTGGAGTACTGAAAGAGTTAATGGCCCTGGAAAAAATGAACCAATTACTCCTCTTTTCCTGGAAAGATCAGGTCCATTATGTAGAGAGAGAACTTTATAAGCAAGAACATTCAAAATGGGTTTCACTGTAAGTAGTTTTCCTAGGTCCCATTTCTGCTCTGTCTGTCTTTTTTTTTTTCCTTCTTGGGAAAAGCAGTAAAATGTACACTTTTAACTAAAAGGGAAAGAATGAAGTTTTATGATAGATAGGGAAAATTATAAGTCCCATTTTGTACCCAGTAAATCTTGATGTTTTAGAGAGAAGGAAAGGAGTAATAGAAGGTTTTTTGTCGACTGATTTCTTGATGTTTATGATGCAAAATGATTCCGGATTTTCCACGTGTTCATGGTTAAGTAGCAAAACTGAATAAAAAAGGAAAATAGAAAAAAAAACCTGTAAGGAAATTAGATTGTAGTTGCCTGTAAAAAAACAAGTGATCAGATGGACTTGGTGCCATACAGAAACTTGCAGTAAGAGCTTAAGAGAGCAAAATTCAATCAGACTGGATCTGCAATCCATTGGTCCATTTTGAGTCTAAATGGCTACATGGAAACTCAGGAATTTAGCTTTGCCAATAATTGCTCTTTATTTCATTGGCTTGGGGTCTGATCACAGTGATCTTGATTGGCTTCCTTGGGGAGTTTGGTTTTAACTGAAATGTATTGGTCCTAGAAAGTGTTTATTTTCATGAATACAAAATTGAGCCAAACCATCTTGCCTGCCAACCCATTTGCCAAAGGAACATTTACACACAGCAGGAGTGCACCGGTGGACCAAAATACAAAAGCCAGTCAGCCATGACAGTACACATTGCCTCCTTCTTAAGAAAACATACCTTGTGAGGCTGGCCAATTCCACTTCCCTACTTTCTCCTCATTGCTCCTTGTCTCTGGGATTCAGTTTCTCTTTTGGAGAACTTCTAGTGATTTCATTTCCAAGCCTGTAGGGCCAATCAGCTTAAAGTTAGGCAGATAACTTCAGTTGTCCTTTTAGCACCCAATCCAGTTTGCCCCAAGTACAGTGAAATTATTGTAAAGCACGCAATGAATAACATCTGCCCAGATAAGGAGGAAAGAAAGGCACACGACTATTTCTTAGAGTTTTTGCCCTTTGGAAAATTTGAACATGTCATTTCCTAAAGATCTGTTTGGCCAGGCAGCTGGAACATGTCATTGTAAGGCATAATAATATTCTGGAGTTAACTCTTAATTCATAGATCCCCAAACACTTTTCAAATAAATAAATACGATTACACATGTTCCATAACTGGGGAAAGTCAAGGACAGGAAGGTTAACTTTCCTTCCTGAACTTGTATAGGGAATGAGTCAGGAGACAAGTCAAGGATAGGACTCAGGAAAACACACCATTTATTATTCTGGTGCCATTAGATCATAGCTATTTCATCCAAAACAATACATTACACTTAAACGTAATGGGATAATAACCCTTACAGTTTGGTAGCACTTTACAGCTTCCAAAGTACTTTCACACATTATCACATTTGAATTTTGCAACAACCCTATGAGATAAATAGGGGCAATTGCTCTTAACCTTATTTTAGATGAGGAAACATGCTACTACTGGCCCAATGTAGTAGTAAAGTCAGAACTAGAATTTAAATTTCCTGAATCATAACCGGACATATGCATTTACTTGTACACAAATCTCTCTTCCTTCTGCTAATTATTAGCTATTTAGTTCCTTTTTTTACATAGGATCACTGAGAGCTCCAAGTGGTACCTTAAAGTACTCATAGACTAAATGAGATTTGTCAAACAAAATGTTCCTGAGTACTACCCTAATCAGATTAAAATAACTTGATAAATAAATAAAACAAAAACAGATAGCATTACCTTTAAAACTGTCAAATATGTAGCCTGCAGATATATATGTATATATTTATTTATAATGTATATGTATATGTAGACTTTTATATGGTTTAGTTTTTCCCCCTTTCTGTTTAAGTTTAATATCCTCTCTAAATCAGATAAGCAACACCACAAAACTTAGGTCCAAAAGAGCGATATGACATGCTGAAGACCATACACAGATTAAATGACTGTACCAGGTTTGGAGCACAAAATTACTAATTTGACACTTGTTTATTACACTACCCTTCAAATTCTTTTCCTTTTTTTTCTTTTAGAATTATTATTATTTGGAATTAATACACAGAAGATATTAGTCATGGAAAGAAAGGAGGATTAAATGAATGAACTTGGTTAATCTGGGTCCATTTCCTTGTCCATAAAATAGTGAGGATAATATTTATTTTCCTTACCTTATGGTGGAGTTTTGAGATTTAAATAAAATAAAATATAAGAAAACCTATTTTGACAGAACCCCCTGCAAATTGTTTTTTGGGTTTTTTTTTTCATATTGACCATGCCCTGTTGATTGACTGAATAAGGTACCAAATCTAGTTTCTGAACATTCTCTGGCTAAAATCTAAATCTTCTCAATAGATTTCGATGTGACCTCTGAAGATCTGATACTATATCTCCTCATTTGAGGTGGTTCTCAAATTTTTTGAATTTGGAAGCCATTACACTCTTTAAAAAATTACTCCAGATCTCTTTGCACTTAAAAATTATTGAGGAATGCAAAGGGCTTTTGTTTATATGTGTCATAACTATTGATATCTACTATATTAAAAATTAAAATGGATAATTTAAAATATTTATCAATTTAATTTAGAATAGTAATGATATTACATATTAAGGTAAATAACATATTTTTATGAAAAAAACTGTATAAAACAATGAGAAAAGTGACAATGTAACAAATGTTATAAATTTCTTTTATGGTTGGCTTAAGAGAAGACAAATTGATTCTGAACTACTTCTTCATTCACTCTGTTAGGATATAATGTTTAGTTCAAGTATATAAAAAAAATCTGGCCTTATGTAGATATGTGAATGGAAAAGGGAATCTGATTTAATAGGTAAATAAGGTCTTAATAATATTATGAAAACATTTTTGATTTCACAAATGTGAATCCCTATCAAAGGATAACATTTTGAGAACTATTGTCCGTGTATCTTAACCAAAATTCTCTGATAACAACAAATCCTTACAATCTTAAATCCACTCTAGATAAATAGAAAATAGTCTATATTTTCCTCATAGAACATGTATAACTGTTGCTGTTTTAAACATACATACACACATGCAGAAATGTATACATGCATGCAAATATACACATGTACCCATAATATATTGCACATATATGTAAACATGTTAAATTGGTTTAAACATAAATATGTGTATATATATGTGTATGTATGTGTGTGTGTACTGTATGTTGCATCAACACAAAAGGTGGCATGGAGTAATAGAGAATTGGATTAAAGATATAAACTTTACTTCTTTTTACAGGCTCTCTCATACTTTGGGGCCAGCTCCCTAGCTACTTTATCATGCTGTAGCTTTCAAATATAGGTGTATTTTGGAGGTGGCCAGGTGACTCAGTAGATAGAAAGCCAGGCCCAAATATAGGAGATTATAGGCTCAAATCTGGCCTCAAATACTTCCTAGCTTTGTGACCCTGGGAAAGTCACTTAACCTCCATTACCAAGCCTTTACTGCTCCTTCACCTTAGAACCAATACATAGAATTAATTCTAAAATGAAATGTAAGGGTGTAGAAGGTAGAATTTTTGAAAATATTTCTCTGGTATTTATACCATTTCCCACAGAATAAAATTTGATGCCAAGCAGATCTCACACCTCTAAAACAAAACTTGCTCTCCCTTTTAATTAGGAATTGTACAAAACTCCAAACATCATCCCAGTTTATGGATATTTTTTCCTCATCAACATACTATGCTCTGTGTCATTTGTTTCTATTTTTTTTCATCTAAAGCAGTATAGTAAGTACCACAGATTTTAGATATTACCTGGAGCAGTGGTTCTCAATCATATTAAGGTAAAAAGAGCTTTTGTGACAGCATTTTTATTATTAATATCCATTGAATGAGAAAATGTCCTCTCCCTTCCCCACTTAGTTTTCTTTTCTGTTTTCTTCCCTCATTAAATTATAAGCTCCTTCTAGCAGTACCACATATCAAACTGTATTATAAAGCAATAATCATCAAAACAGTCTGGCACTGTATAAGAAATAGAATGGTGGATGAATGGAACAGATTAGATACACAATATACAGGGGTAAACAAACTTAGCAAGCTACTATTTGACTGACCTCAAAGATCTAAGGTTCTGGGATAAGAACTTACTATTTGACAAAAACTACTAGGAAAATTGGAAAACAGTGTGGCAGAAACTAGGTACAGACCAATATCTCACATCCTATACCAGTGATGGGCAACCTTTTAAGCTTGGTGTGTCAAAATTTGCCCAAAAAACTGAGCATAACTTGGGTGGTGTGTCACTTTGAGAAAAAAACCTAATTTTGCAGTATTTATAGTTTAAATAGCAAAAATGTATAATTGTAATATATAACTGTATTTAATAAACCAAAATAGGTAAATTAATTAATAGGTAGAATTGTCATCATAGAGTGTCTACACTACACTATGGCAAATGTTTCATCCTTGGCATGCAGCCCCATACTTCTCTGTATGCAACCACATGCAACTGCATGTCATCGAAAATGGCTACATTTGTCAGTGCTGACACAAGTGTCATAGGTTTGCCATCACCGTCCTATGCTAAAAAAAGGTCAAATCAGGTATACGATTTATATATATAAAGCATCATATGATAAATAAATTAGGAGAACACAGAATAGTTTACCTGGCAGTTCCATGGAGAAGGGAAGAATTTATGACCAAACAAAAGGCAGAGAGCATTATAAGACATAAAATGAATAATTTTGATTATATTAAGCTAAAATGCTTTTAAAGAAATAGAATCAATGTAACTATGATTAGAAGGGAAACAGCAAATTGAAGAAAATATTTATGACAGATTTCTCTGATAAAGGCCTAATTTCTCAAATCTATAGAGAACAAAGTCAAATTTTTAAGGATATAAGTCATTCCCTAATTAACAAATGGTCAAATAATATGAACAAGCAGTTTTCAGATGAAGAAATCAAAGTTATCAATAATCATATGAAAAAATGTTCTAAATCACTCTTGGAGAAATGCAGATGAAAGCAATTCTGAGGTACCCTCTTACACATATCAAATTGGCCAATATGACAGTAATGCAAAGTGATAAATGTTAGAGGATATGTGCAAAGTTGGGAAACTAATGCATTACTGGTGGAGTTAGGAATTGATCCAAACATGCCACTGGGAAGTTTGGAACTGTGCCAAGGGGCTTTTAAAAAACTGAGTATACCCTTTGATCCTGTAATACCACTACTGGGTCTGTAACTCAGAGATAATAAAAAAAGGGAAAAGGACCTGCTTGTACAAAATTATTTATAGTAGTTATTTTTGTGATGGCAAAGAATTGGAAATTGAGGGGATGCCCATCGATTGGTGAGTAGCTGAACAAATTGTGGTACGTGTTGGTGATGGAATACTATTGTGGTGTTAAATACTATTTTGCAGATAAACAGGATGATTTCAGAAAAAGCTGAAAAGATCTACAAGAACTAATGCAGAGTGAAATAAGCAGACCTAGGAAAGCATTTTACACAGTAAAAGCAATATTGTATGATGATCAGCTGTGAAAACTTGGCTACTCTTAGCAATGAAATAATCTGGGACACTTCTGAAAGACTAATGACAAGAAAGGCTACCTCCAGAGAAGGAACTGTTGGAGTCAAATGCAGATCAAAGCATACTATTGTTTCACATCAGTTTATTTATGGTTTTATTTGGGGTTGGGGGTTGGTTTTGTATGAGTATTCTCTTATGACAATTGCCAATATTGAAGTGTGTTTTTCATGATAATACATGTATTGCCCAGATCCAATTGCTTACCATCTCTGAGTGCAGGGAGGGAATGGAAGGAGGGAGATGGTTGGAATCATTATTTTAGAAAAAATATATTGAAAATTATTATTACACATAATTGAGAAAATATCTGAATATAAAAAATATAATCTCCTTCAGGGCAGACATAGCCTCTGTTTTTATTTATATTTGTATCCCCAGAACTTAGTACAGTACCTGGTATATAGTAGGCACTTAATAAATATCTATTGACTGTTGACAAGAAAACTAATCTGACTTCAGTTATTTTTAATGAATTTGTTTTTAACCATAATATCATCTATAGTACTGTTGTTTGAGGTTAAATCTGTTATTAATTTGTAGATATTAATAGTCTATTAATAGACTATAGAAGATTCAGTTGTTGGGAGTTGGTGGTTAAGAGTTGGTTGGACCAGTAGTTGAAGAACTTGACTGGAGATAACTTTGTATAAAACCAATTTATTTATATTAACTTCTATAGGAGAGTGATAGGATAAGGAAAATTTAGATATTGAATTTAGGAAGGTTTATGAAATATAATTCCCTAATTCTAAATTTATCTTAACTAAAACCACCCCCAAATCTTTCTTGTAAGAGACTTTCTTCTTCCTTGACCCAAGTCAAGTCTGACTTAACTATTTTTACCATCTATTTAATTCCCAAACTAGCTATCTTTCTTTCCTAAAACTAAAATATAAACTTATAAACAATGAGAAATAAGTCAGATTTCTTCCTGCTGCTCAAATGAAACGCAGCTTGTCAGAAGTCACTGACACCTCCACTCAGCAGTTGCTCTCTCCTGCCACTACTGGTCAAACAGAGGAACTGCAACACCACTCTTCTGTCAGCCACTTTCTCTCTCTCTTTGATGCTAGGATGTTTCCAAGTAATAAATGACCAGATCTTCTCAAACTCTCAGAGCAAACTCCTTGGACAACCTACCTTAATCAGGACTAGCTAATTGATCTTTGACCCAACTATCCTTTCCAAGAACCTCTGGGAAATTCCTTTTACCCACCATCCTCTTTGAGAATTCCACTCTGAATTAAAGAAATTCAGTTTACTCAAAGTCATCTCTCTAACCAGTTATACCTAATCTATCAAGAATTTGTGTTGCTTACTTAATTAACAAATAACTCATTGAAGTACTTACAACTGAAAAATAACATATACACAGAGACACATATGCTATTATTTAGCCTAAAGAAGACATGTTTGCTTACTCATTATTTTTAGTCACACTGCATGTTTTACATTGTTGCATAGTGATTATTAGATAGTTTGCCTCTAAGCCAAGAAGGTCTGTTTTCCTGTCCTGTGTATGAAATATATTGGCTATGTGATTCTGGTTAAGTCACTTGATCTGTCAATATTCTAGACACCTCTTAAAGGCTATAAATTGATGGGAAAAAAGTGTTTACCCACATCCCCACAGGAGGCTTCCTCATGAGAAAGTTATTCATACCAATGGAATCCCAGATTTAATCCTTACTCTTTAAAAAAAAGATCAAAACACTAATGACAGGTAAACATTGGCAATAGCTTTCTCTAGGGGACATAGTTTTGGAATCACTGATTTACAAGATTGTAGAATTTTATAGCTAAAAGGGATAGCAGAGGAAATCTACTCTGACTCTCTCCATTTATAAATGAAGAAATTGAGACAAGAAAAGTCAAATGATTTGTCCTTAGGAGTGAGATTGCAGGTAGGAAAGTCAGAATATGAATATAGATCAGTCCTGTTAGCTGACAAGCAAGAACCAGAAAGGAAAAAAAAACAAAAAACAAAACAGGTGCTTTGTTACTTATCAAACCAAGAAGTTCAAAGCATTCACTGTGGAAACAATTTGATGGTCATGCTCTCTCCAGAGAGGAATTGGCCATAGGACAATGTAGACAATGAATGTCTTCAAAAACTATAAGTATTTAAATTACTTTAATTTAATTCACTTGAAACATTTATTCAGTTCCCTTATTAGATTTCCTATGCATTTTTTCATAACAATCTTGTACTTGACAAACTAGTTGGCCTATACAAGGGAAAAAATAAATTCCTCCTATTTTGGATCAAAATTAAATTTTCAGATAATTATTCAGATAATCAACTTTAGCTAGATCATGCTATTGTTCTTTTCCCCTTAAAGGCACCAGTCAACTCACTAGATTATGAATTACTCATGGTCAAGGGACAATCATTTTTCATATTCCTTTTTTCCCATTTTTTTTATTTAATGTCTAATCAATTTTTATCTAATTGAATTGAGGTAGGGAGAGAGAAAGGTGAGTTAGTGACACCTAGCAACATTGCCAAAGAAAAGTAGCAATTATAACATCATTTGCAAGTGTGCCAGGCTTTATTGTGTCCAGAGACCCCTTCTACTGTTTGACCAGTTCAACGTAATGAATGGAGCATTTTTCACAAGTGTAGGCTCAGTCTCCTTTAATTTTACTTTTATTTTTATTTTTGCTCTTTGAGGATGTAATGACCATGCACTTACTTTGATGGTATGAGTGTATAGGGTGTTAAGGGAAAATTAATGTCTCTGGTGTGGGGCTTAATGTGCCCTTTGCAGGACAGTTTTCCTCCTTTGGTGCCCACCTGACATCCAGTTCTTGCCTATGGCTCAAAAGGAGCTTTAGTGTACATAGGGGCCACAGCACAGTAAATCCTCTCTTTAGCTAGGCTAAATCATCTTAAGGGCAACTGACAGGTGTCAGACCCAGCAGTGATTTAGGGGGATGTCTACTCCACACATTTGAAGATTTAAAACTTAGCTCATCCATGGTATCCTGATTTTCTCTTGCCATGGACTTCTATGACTGGAAGAAAGGCTAAGACTTTTTACAACTCTTTCTCATTTAAATCCAATTTATGTGTAAGTGAAAAGACATCAATCTAGTGATGTTATCTTGGTCCTCTTCTATTATAAGGACAACAACCAACATTAACTTTAAGTAATATACTCAAATGGAAATAATTGAGCTCAACTATTACATTTTATTCATGAATAAACTGAAATACAGAGAGAGTAAGTGGCTTTTGCCCAAAGTTGCATTATTAGAATCAGGATTTGAAATCAGAGGCCAAGACTCCAAGTTTGAGATTCTATGTTATTAAGAAAAAAGTGAACTTGAAAATTATTAACAACAAAAAATATTTTAATAAGAATAAAAAAGGTTGTATTTAAAACTGAATGACCATGTATTTCTGTTCATTTGTTAGTTTTCTTTCATTTATGTTAAATTTAAATCATAATAAAATTGTTTTTTGGGGGGTGTTACATTCTGAAATCATTGGTTAATTTCTACATTTGTTTATGTTTGATCATTTTACCCTGTGAGTCCTTAGAGTCATAAGTCTCATACCTCATCTCTCCCCTCAAGCCTGTTACCAAACCTTGGCAACTCATTTTACAAAATATATTTCACTTCTTACCCCTTCTCTCTACTTACATACTCACTTATAGTTTAATTTCTTATCACCACTCATCTAATTTCTTGTTTGAACTCTCTGACCCCAATCTTTCTTCTCTTCAATCCAACTTGTACACATTTGCAAACTTGGTATTCCTAAAATACAGATTTGACCATGTCAATCCCCTGCTGAAGAAATTCTAGTAGTTTCCTATCACCTAAAAATATACTATAATCTTTGTTTGTCTTTCAGATACTTTAACAATTTGATTATATATACATATATATTTTTTTTCCATACTAGTACCTTCTGCCTTAGAATTAATACTAAATATTGGCTTTAAATCAGAAGACCCTTAAGAGCAAGGCAATTGGGGTGAAGGGACTTGCCCAGGGTCACTCAGCTAGGAAGTGTTAGGCCATATTTGAACCCAAGTCCTCATGACTCCAAGTCTGACTGTATCCACTGAACCACCTAGCTGCCCTGGTTATAAACTATTTCTTATAGACTTCATTTGTGTAAATTTATAATTTTCCTCCACATACTTTATGTTCCAGCTCATTAATGCCAAAGCATGACATTTTATGTACTGTACCCTTACCTTTGCAGAAACTGTACTGTGCATGGTCTTCTTAGTCAGAATAGCCCTTAGAATACCTAGCTTCCATCAAAACATGGGGCTGTCTTATACAAGAAGCCTATCCTGATCCCGTCAATTCCCAACACACTCCCATTACTTTGTACATATTTTGTATTTAGTTGCATACATATATGTTTTCCTCCAACTCTCATTTTTGTTTTTGTATCCCTAGTATCCAACATAGTATCTGACACATGGTAAACATTTGCCTCCTTGTCCTATCCTATTTAATTTTTTTCCAGATCCCAAAATTGGATTATTTCCATTATCTATCTGCTCCATTCCTCTTCATAAAGAGTTTAAATCTCTGGAGATCATACAATTAGTGCTTACTGAATGCAGTGGAAAATTTAGGTTATCCAGTCCCAACTGGATCCTTATTGTTGCTACACACCAGTCTTTTTACTGTGTTATCCTTAACTCTCAAACTTCCCAAAATTGCTATTACAAAACTTCCATTTTCCTCTAAAGTTACCTATATCCTTTGCCTCTTTGAATCATATTTTATTGAAATATCTGGGCTCTTCTTTCTGTACTTCTACTCTCTCCTAATTTTATTCCTCAAATTTTATATATCCAGCCTATTCTTTCTATTCTTTCCTCCTTCATTCCAGCCTAAAAAGATGAATAATTCTTCTTGCCAATGCCAAACTCTCTACTTGTGCCCTTCATCCCGTTTTCTCTGAGCTCCTCCAGAGGTTTTTCCCTTTAATTATCTCATCTTTGGCCCTAGTCTGCAACCTTTTCTTACATCCTGGTTCTTAAGTTATGCTTATAAATAGGCCTAGATTTCCCCATTTCCCCTTCTTCCCTGTCCTAAAAACAAAGAAAACCTACAAACCTCTCTCTGTCTCTCTCTGTCTCTGTCTCTCTCTCTCTCTCTCTCTCTCTCTCTCTCTCTCTCTCTCTCTCATAAAACACAGTCTCTTCTGATTTGTGTATAATCATATAATATTTTTCATAACCTGGCTCCGCGCTGCTCTTAGATGATTAACCATTACTCCTCTATATGTATTCTATGCACTATCGAAAGTAGCTTACCTGTCTGTGTAGCTTACCTGTATTCCAACATACAATACTTTCCAACTCTGGCCTCTATGCCTTTTATGCAGGCTCTCCCCCATGCCTTTAATGGTTTCTCTACTCCTCTCTACTGAAGTTAATTGCTATAACACAGCAGAGTGGCATGTACTATTTAAAAAATAAATATTTGTTGATTGATTGGTTGAATTGAACAGAATTCATTGATTTTCACTTCACAGATCTCTTAAATCAACCAGTTGAGGCGAAACATTGACCTATCTTAATTTCTTACTCAATCTTTTTTTTCCATGAGTACATAAATTTGTAACCATATCCTAATACAGTTGCATTTCCTTCCTTCCTTCCTTCCTTCCTTCCTTCCTTCCTTCCTTCCTTCCTTCCTTCCTTCCTTCCTTCCTTCCCTCACTCCTTCCTTCCCTTCCTTTCTTCCTTTTTGTAAAAAACATATTAAATACTGAAGAGTTTTGTGGTTTTGTCAAATGCATAGTTTAGTCTTGGTCTGGCTGAACTACATGAAAGTTCTTCCTGGAAATCCCATTTCATTTGACCAGAACTTTTTCATTGCTACTTCCTAAAATGGTTATAGCTGAGCCCCCTTTGAGAAATCACTGTTGCCTATTGCTTTACCATTCATAGCTACACTATTATGCTGTTTAACCCTTCTTTCCTATCATTTTTGTCTTTTCTTATTCAGAAGTAACAACTACCAGTCTATATGTCCTTGCTTTCACCATTTACACTATACAAATTAGTTTGAAGGAGGCTGAGTGAGAAAATATATTGAAGAGATTTTTGTTGCTTTTGTGAACTGTATGACTATGTTTGGATAGCATAATATGCCTTTTAAACTTTCACCTAGAAGTTGTGCTGAGTTATGGAGGATTTTAGATAACCTCTTCCCTTGATTACTTTTCATTTTTCTGTATGTGTCTCTCTAATCATAAGTTCCATCTGGAAGTAGAAGTAGAAAACTCAGTGAGAGGAACTATTGTGGAATTTTCAGCCACAACTGAGAATACTGGAAATCTTGTGATAAAATCCATCCTTTTGACCTTCCCAGCTTAATCTAACACACCCCAGAGAGTTTTGTCTATGATAAACATGGGAACTTTCTTATGAAATAGTCTTTAACCCCAAAAGAATTTGCCTTTCTTAAATGTGCTTACCTAAGTACTTGATACATCATAGTGAACTTATGGCTATCATTTGGCAGACTAGTGTGGGCTTGACTCCTTTGCTAAGTGGATTTTGACATCTTCCAAACACAACATTCTAATTCTCAATGAGAATAACAGTGTTAGCTATTCAAGGACCCCAAAAGATTAGTCGGTAGTTTAAAAGGGATTAGAATAAAGAATAAAACCATAAGTTGGTTAAAAGAAGTATTTTTTAAAAGGTCACCATAAAAATCAAAGTAAATAGATGGCTTTATTTGCATAAATAGTGTGTCCGTCATTGCAAAAGAGCACCATTAATCCTCAGTAGTTTATTTGTCTTGGTTTCAGCATTTTCAGCAAAAGCTCAGCCAAATTTCTACTGTGGATCAAAAGAGAACCCAAGTACATGAAGAGAGTAATAACAATATTCTGGTATGTTTCCTTGATTTTCCTTCTTAAGTAAGTTAAAGTTATTTTTAATAGCAGACATACTGAGGGAGACTTGTTATTTTTGAACTTAAAAGTCACTCTGTTTTAATCTGTGATCTGATATTTTTATGAGGCATTGTTGGACTTCGGGTGTGTATGTAGGGGGGTGTTTCCTGTCTGACTATAGCTTGCAACTTTTTCTTCAGTTTTCAAACTGCAGAGGTTATGAGAGGTCTGAATACAGTCACGCAAAAAATTATAATAATAAAAAATGTAATAGAAACCAGGAACTTGGAATTCTCCAAGAGCATGAACTTTTTACCCTTACAACACTGATTTTTTCCTTCTTTCTCAAGATGTCGATCTGTCTATTAATCATCATCACCAAAGAACTTCCATTCCAAGAACTTGAAAAACAAATTATTCTTACTATTAGTCTTCTGTGTGCATATTCACATTCCATATCAATTGGGTTTGAGAAAGCAGAAGGGATATTGAGTAAGCAAACTAAAGGAATAAATCAGATGAACAATTTTAAACTATATATTTATTTTCTCTTCTTGCCCCTTTTTAGACTTATTGAGTAGCTACAGGGATGTAATATAGGTACTAACCCTGTGATTTCATTGATAAAGATATGGTTATATAAGTATAGCATTTTGTGACCCATCTCTATACATCCACAAAAGCTGTATACCAACATGTGGAATTCATAGATAGCTAAATTTTACCTCTCAGAAGTTTTATCTTCCCTCAAGGATCAAATAATCTGTCACCGCATGTATGAGGTCTCTCTCTCTTAATATTTATTATCTGCTACTCCCTCAAATAGGTACACATTGTTCCTTCCTTCCCCTACCTACCCAGGCTAATGCAAGGTTGCCTCACATAGTAGGAACTTTAAAAATTATGTATACTCACATTAGATTTTTAAATTCATTGAATAAATATCATCTAAATTGGATTTTGAACAGTGGGTAGCAATTGATTGTTACTTATGCTATTTTTTTAATTAAAAAAAAAAACTACGTCTAGTATCACTTAGTGTTATTCAGTTGTATCCAACTTTTCATGACCCCATTTGGGATTTCTTTTGCAGAGATACTGGAATGGTTTGCCATTTCCTTTTCTCCAGCTCATTTTACACATGAAGAACTGAGGCAAACTGGTGACTTGCTCAGGGATATGCAGCTAATAAGTGTCTGAGGTCAGATTTGAATACAGGAAGATGAGTTCTCTTGAATTCAGGTCTGGCACTCTATCCACTGGACCACCTAGCTGCCCTTATCATTTAGTATAGAACAATATTTCTGTCCATATTTAGATAATTTTCAAACTTAATGAATTGGAGAAAAAATTGTCTAGTCAATTTAACCACATTGTTTCATCTAGTAAAAATTCTACCAAATTAACCTTATTCATTTCCACTAGAGAAGAACTACTGAAGTGACAATTATGAAAAAATGTATTTTTATTGTAACAAATAAAAGATGATAAGTTATAAACATTTATTAATAGGGAGAAAGAGAGAGGAGAGAGAGAGAGAGAGAGAGAGAGAGAGAGAGAGAGAGAGAGAGAGTGAGAGAGAGGTCCCAGAAGTTCTTTAGGGTAAGATCAGGATTCAGATTTCATCCCAGCATGGTTACCTTTATGCTGTGTTGCACCTTGTCAAGCACCAGCCCAGGGAGTCAGTCTGTTCAAGAGCAGAAGTAAAAAGGATCCAGAAAGCCTTCTGCCGGAGTTTAAGAATCTCTCCCAGTCCACCTGCTTTCACACATCATGCCAGTGTGGTGACATTCTGCTGCCTCTTCCCACCTTTACAAGGGACACCCATGGTGTCACTGGTTTTGCCACATTGTCACCCACCCTAATTGCAGATTCTCATGCTAATGCCAGGGAGAACTCCGAATCTGCATACTCTAAATAATTTCCTTCTCACATTATTTATATCCAGCTAACTATACCAAATATTCAACTATATAGTTTCATATAAATGCTAATTATTATTTTTAAATCCTAGCTAATATTATTAACTTCCTCTCTTTAGATCTTGGTTTCTCCACTTTACAAAAGGGAGATGTGTGTAAACATTCTTCTCATTCAGATTTCACTATTTCTGTATCATTTGTATCATTTGCATCATCATTCACCTAACCTTACTATGATAACTTGGTATAATGGAAAGAGAACTAGACTTAAAGACAGGATAGGCCACATTCCAGCTCGTATACATAGTCATTATGTGGTTATTGACAAAAGACCTAACCTCAGTTTCTTCTTCTGTAAGAAGGGACAAATAAAACCCATAAGATCTAGAGATGTTATGACTATTAAAATAATCATTTGTCTAAAGATCCTTGCAGATCTTAATGCTCCATATAAATATTATTTGTGATTACTCAAACAGCTACTGAATCTCAAAATTTGAAAGAACCTTAAAGGATGTTAGGACCAAACCAAAACCAAATTCCCTCAACAGCACACCTGACAAGTGGCAAGTGGTCATTCGACTTCTTTTTACCTTCAGGAATGGAAACTACAACCTCTCAGGAAGTTCACTTTACTAATAAACAGATCGATTTATTTTATGCAGTTTTGAAATTGAATTGAAATTTGCCTTTGTCATGTTTCTTTCTTTTGTTCCTGGAACTTGCTTGTGGGGTTAAGTAGAAGAAAATTAAACCTTCTACTACTTGACATCCGCTTAAATATTAAATATACTCATCATGTCACCTTGGAAGCCACACCATTTCTACACTAAGAATTACAGATTTCTCAGGTCAATCTTCAAATGGACTAATGGATAGGATATAGGATTACGAGTCAGAAAAATTTGAGTTCAAATCCTATTGGTAACATTTGTCATTGTAAGACAATTAAACTTAACATTTTTCTACTGACCATTCTTTTAGTACCCTAGTCTATTATTCTGAACTTAGTGACATTAATTCATAAATATCAGGTAGATTTCTCAATCTCATTTGTTTATTAGCAAGACAAACATGTGCTAACACAGCAAACCCAAGGTACTGTAGAAATATTAGCTATAAAAATTGGGATACTAATATATTAGTGGTAGAGCTGTGAAATTGATATAACTATTTTGGAGAGCAATCTGGAACCATGCATACTCTTTGACCTAGTGTTATCACTACTACTTCTGTATCCCAAAAAGATTAAAGGGAGGAGAAAAGATCCTACTGGTATGAACATATTTATAACAACTCTTTATGGTAAGAAAGAATTGGAAACTGAAAAGATATCCATTAATTAGCAAATGCTGAACAAGTTATGGAATATGCTTGTAATGGAATACTATTGTGCCAGAAGAAATGATCAACAAGGTGATTGCAAAAAAACCTGGAAAGATTTACTTGAAGTGATACAAAGTGATGGGAGGAGAACCAGGAGAATGTTACACATACTAATGACAATCAACTGTGAATGACTTGTTATCAATAAGCAAGTAGGACAGCTCCAAGGGACTCATGACAAAAAAAGATATACATGACCAAAAAAGAAACAGATGAAGTCTGAATGCAGATTGAAACATACCATTGTTTATTTGCTCCATGAATTTTCCTCTAGTGTAAGAAATGTGTCTTATTTGACAATATATTGAATGTGGAAATGTGTATTATATGATAATAAATGTACAACCTACATCATATTACCTGCCTTCCTAAGGAGGGGGAGGGAGTTTAGGAAGGAGGAAATGGATGACAAAATGTCAGAAAATATATTAAAATTTATATTACCATGTAATCTGGAAAAATTATTATGTATTTACTTAGGATTTAAAGAATTGTGAAGTGTCAGGATATTTGTCTATGGGATGACATGATAGTCATCTATTTTTCTAGAAGGATTATAGTTAGTGATTCTGAATTCATTAAATTGTCCAAGCAACCATGTCTACCCTGAAGTTAACCGGTATTAGCAGAAAGATTTGGAAGGTGCTGGCAGAGGACAACTTGGAATGAGACAAAAGACAAAATGATACAGTGGAAAGAACACTAGACTTGTTTTTTTTTTTTTTTTTAACCTTTACCTTCCATCTTGGAGTCATTACTGGATATTGGCTTCAAGGCAGAAGAGTGGTAAGGGTAGGCAATGGGGGTCAAGTGACTTGGCCAGAGTCACACAGCTAGGAAGTGTCTGAAGCCAGATTTGAACCTGGGACCTCCCGTGTTTAGGCCTGACTCTCAATCCACTGAGCCACCCAGCTGCCCCCCTAACACTGGACTTGTAATAATGAGATAATGGTACAAATCCTAAGGTTAATACACATTTGATCTGGGAAAAGTAATTTAAACTTTCTGGAAATCATCTTCCTTATTAGCAAAATGTACAAATTATCTCTCCTTGCTTTTTTTTCTGGCAAATGTAAGAAGGAAAAATTAAGTATTTATAGATATATATTAAAATGTGTGGCCGCCAGGAATCAACAATTCAGGTTGATTCCGTAATTAAATCAGACCCAAGTCAGCATCGGGTTGAGGAGTTTATTTACAATCTGGTAGGTAAAAAGTAGGAATAAAGAGAAAGGGAGAGGCTAGTCCAGGCCAAAGGCCTGGTCAGAGGGAGAGGAAGGTTACAAAGCTTAATAAATGAAGCTGTAAGCCACAAGGCACAACAGCCAGATAGGCAGAGTTTAGAATTGGCCCAGCTAGGCCAAGGAAGCCAGCCTAACTTACCCACGTGACAATATAGAGTGTAAGCGTTCTGTGGTCTCAGGAGATGCTTCTGCTCCCAGTTCGAGAAGGCAACTGCCCCACAGGAAGTTCACTAACTTACTTAAAGAGATCGTGTCTTTCATCACTTCCGGTGGTCCACCTCCAATTCAAATGGACAAATGGCAGGTTCTACATTGATTTGGACTGCCCTTTGGGCAGTCCCCTATTCTTGATTTGTTACTTATTGTCACGTGTGGGTAACTCCTCTCCCCTCCCCACTAAGGGAGGTGAGAGTGACATCATTAGCACGCCTAGGTTGAGTGGATTTTTGACTATTAATGGGCTCGAGCTAATTCTATTTTACACACAAAGCAACATCTAGTGGATGAAGATCCAACTTCAGAAATGGAAAAGGCATCTAAATGTTATAAATGACAACCTGATATAAGCTTTTATCTATACAACACCACCATAGCCGGTCAAAATGTTTGACCAATAATTTATTTATGTAGTGCTCATTTACTTTCTGAATTGAACCAGTTGAATTCTTTTATTCTTTATTTCAGTTAAACTGGTCCCTCCCCTTTAGACACACACTTATAAATTAAGTGAATTAGAATGATTGCTTTGGGGAAATTTATAAGACATTGCTTCTGAAAATTCTTTTATAGATTTATTCTTTGCATGATACTATTCTCTGATGGTTTAGACAGAACATATTTTGCTGTGATGGTGCATTAGGTAACACACTAATTAGATCTTTAATTATCTTGCATTTTTTTAACCAAGAAAATTAAAAAACAGATCAGGAAATCAGTAGTTATTCATATGTGTTAAGGAAGGAACCATAGAACAAGTTATGTCAACAAGCGTTTATTAAGTACCTACTATATATCAGGCAGTGTGATGAAATTCTTCCATTTTCAAATTTTTCTTTATTAGAATTGTTATCTGGACACATTTTAAACTCTTAACCCCCTTTTAAGCGTCTAAAAAAGATCCTTTTTTTGTTCCCTTCTCAGTTTGAGGAAGATAATTCTTGATAAAATTATATTGTACTGTCAATTCCCAGGTTCTATACTCCTACCTATAATAATTGACTGAATAATATTTTTTTTGACAATGTAAGCTCTGACCAACCAAAGGCTGTATTCGTAATTATTTTTACAGAGTGGCTAATACCAAAGTGATGTCTCTGAGCAAATATTCAATATTTTTATGAAGCTAGGTTATAGAAGGAATTAATTTTTTGTTTATCATTTATTGTTTTCAAAGCCTGAATGGGGAGTAGATATTAGTAGTAACTGACACTGGGAGATCAGCTTCATATAGCAAATCACATATCTGTAATCTTTTAAATTATACAAAAAGTGTGATCCTCAACTGTATCTCTTAATGTAAAGAAATGTAGACAGAGAAGTAGCCATTCAGTATTTAGTAAGCATTTAAAGTCAGGAACTTTCTGGGTCTAACCCTTTACCAAACAACACACTGAATTTCTTTGTTCCCTGACTTTCAATTGACTAATGAACCATATTCTTGGATATTCCCTTCTCAGTACAGTGCTTTTTCAAATGCTTCCTCCTTTTTTAAACATTATTTCTTAGCAAAAGTTAGAGTTTGAAACTTGGCAATCGCTCTTTTTTTCCAATTTTATTTTTTTATTTTAATTTTTTAAGCATTTATTAATATTTATTTTTGAAAAGTTAACATGGTTACATAATTCATGCTCTTACTTTCCCTTTCACCCCCCCCGACTTCCCCCCTCCCCCAATAGCTGATGTGTATTTCCACTGGTTTTAACATGTGTCATTGATCAAGACTTATTTCCAAATTGTTGATAGTTGCATTGGTGTGGTAGTTTCAAGTCTACATCCCCAATCATGTCCGCATCAACCCATGTGTTCAAGCAGTTGTTTTTCTTCTGTTTCCACTCCTGCAGTCCTTCCTCTGAATGTGGTTAGCACTACGTTCTTTTCCATAAATCCCTCAGAATTGTCCTGGGTCATTGCATTGCTGCTAGTACAGAAGTCCATTACATTCTATTTTACCACAGTGCATTGGTCTCTGTGTACAATGTTCTTCTGGCTCTGCTCCTTTCACTCTGCATCAATTCCTGGAGATCTTTCCAGTTCACATGGAATTCCTCCAGTTTATTATTCCTTTGAGCACAATAGTATTCCATCACCAGCATATACCACAATTTGTTCAGCCATTCCCCAATTGAAGGGCATACCCTCATTTTCCAGTTTTGTTGGCAATCACTTTTAATTTGTACTTCTCTCCAAATTTGTTCGTGCCAGTTGCCCTCTGTAACATCACAGACTGCTTTCTCAGTGAAGACTTAGATCCAGAACATTTATTAAAACTACCATGTCTAGTGGCATTTAAGAGTTGTGAGGTTAACACTACTGTGATGTCAAGAAAAAAGAGGGATTGGCTATCATGTCAATATGAAAAGCAATTTTAATGACCTATTTTTAATTTATGGTTGTAAGTTATTGTTATGAACAATTTATTTAATAGAATAATGGTAGAGCTTGGAGGGAGCATAGAGATTATCTAGTTCAAATTTGTGCTTCTTTTCCTACATTTTTTTTACAAATAAAAAGCTATATCGAGAAGAAAGTGAATTAACTTGTTCATGGCACACAAGAGAGTAAGTTGAAAAATTAAATTTGAACTCAAGTATTCTGACTCCAAATCATGGCTATAAATTATTATGATTATGATGTTGATAAATATCCTTGTCAGTGTTACTAACATGTTACTATGACTATAATCAATAGAGTGGCAAACAACATATTTGCTTCAAACTTTTATAAAAATTGGATTTAAAGGAAAGAAAATAGAGCTAGTGGCTATGCTTGTTCTATTAATACAAGAGGTCAAAATTTATTGGAACAAATCAGAAAAAATAATAGCCTAACCATAAGAAATATTTTGGTAGAGATGATATTTATTATTAATGCATGAAAACTCAGAATACACATGAAATATATTGGGAATGTGAATATTACCAGTATGCCCAAGTTCTATATAAAAGCAAAATATGTAAATATGTCACTTTATTTCCTTCATTCTTTTTTATTCATTATGTGCAATATGTGTCTTCTTTCATCACATGATGAACAGGGAAATATGTATTACATGATAGCACATTTATGACTTATGTCATATTATCTGCCTTCTCAGAGAAGGGAATGAGGGAACAGAGATTCACAAAATGTTAAGAAATTATTATTAGAATTGAATCTACATGTTATTTGGAATAATATAAAATAAATTAAGATTTCACCAGGTATAGGAAAGGCTTCATGATGTATTTTGTCAATTGTCTCCCCAGCTCAGGGTCACATATTGCCAGCCAGTGTAGGTCAATAGTTTTTTAAAAAAAAGAGGCAAAGGAGTAAGGAGTCTCTCAAATTCTCCACCAAATGATTTTTAAATAATGCCTCAAAATGAATTCTGAATGAGCAAAACCAACAAAAGGATAGGGAGAAACAATGTTCCACCTGAAACAATTTAGAAGGTCAGCAGAAAAGGTTTGTTTCAGTGGTGACAATGGAGCATGGAACATCATAGGCTGTCCTTGGTTGAGCCAATAGCAGCCCAGGGAGATGACTGTATCAGGGGAGATGGCCTTAGGAGTTTTTAGCCCACAAACAATAAAGGGATCAGACAAGTGGTCAGAAGGACATTGCAGGGGACTCATTGCTGGCACTGGATGGAAGAACTCTTGCATTGCCCATAAATTGATTCTAGATTACAGACTCAGGATGAGGAGGAACACTAATACACTAGAGTGTAGAGATTCATTGGATTGAGGACCCTGGTTATAGTTCTAGGGCAGAAAAGAGTGTTTATGGTCACTTATAGACCAGAGCTTATGCCAGAAGAACAATGACCACACTTCTCCTTATATCATGCCTTCTTGTAAGAACTGAAAAATTCCAAACCCACAACTGGCTCTAAAAACAACATCATGAAAAACCTAGAACTTGAGACAATGCCCACTCCATCCAAAAGCAAAACCTAGCTTTAACATGAAACTAAAAGTCAATAAATGGGCTGGGAAAAATGAGCAAACAAACAAAAAAATTGTCCAAAGAAATTTACTATGGATCCAGGGAAGGTTAAAATCCAAACTGAGAAGACACCAAGGTGGATGGGAGGTAGTGTGGTGATAGAACAAGGAGAGCCACTAGCTCTGTTGCCCTCCCTTTAAATCTGATAATTAAAGTTTTTAAGGAAGTCCAGCCTATGTCACATCTTGATTATAGTCATAGTAATATGTTAATCAAGTGACAAAAATATTGTTAATAAATATAATTACAGCAAGTTAATTTCTAAAATACATGAAGAACTGAGTAAAAGTTAAAAAAATAAGTCATATTCAATTGATAAATGGTCAAAGAGTATGATGAACAGGCAATTTTCAGATAAAGAAATCAAAGCTATCTATAGTCACATGAAAAATGCTTTAAATTACTATTGATTAGGGAAATGTGAATTAAAATAAATCTAAGGTACCACTTCTCATCCATAATATAAGATAATATGACAGAAATAAGAGATCTAATCATACTGGAGATCCATTTTAGACTATGTCTGAAGGATTATAAAATTGTATATCCTTTGACACAGCAATACTGTTATTAAGTCTCTATCCCAAAGAGGTCAAAGAAAAAGGAAAAATGACTAATAAGTCTAAAATATTTCTAACTGTTCCTTTTTTGGCATTAAAAGAATTATTCATTGAGGGGATTCCCATAAATTAAAGAATGGATGAAAAAGGTTTGGTATATGATTTTGATAGTATACTAATGTGCTATCTGAAATTACCAAAAACACAATAAAAAGTAAATTGTGCACAACCATGGGAACATTTTATACAGGAACAGCAATATTGCATGACAATGAACTATGAATGACTTAGCTATTCTCAGCAATATAATGATCTAGTGAAGTTCTGAATGGCTTATGATGAAAAATGCTATCCACCTCCAGAGAAGTGATGGTGTCTAAATTCAGTTTGAAGCATACTTTTTTTTGTCCTTTCTTCATTTTTCTTGTTTTCTTTTCTTCTTTTTCTAACTATTTTCTTTCACAATAATACTAATATGGAGTATATGCTATGTATAACTTCACAAATAGAAATTATATCAAATAGCTTCCTTTCTCAACAAAAAGACAAAGACAACAAAAACACTTTTAGCCAGTAGCCTAGACTATAAGAAATATCAGATTTGATTCAGGATCAAGTAAAGAAAGATACCCCCCAAAAATTAAAAACCCTGATATGGTGACTGGAAATATTCAGTTAATGTGAACTGCAGAAATAATATCTAAAAATTAAATATATATGTGTGTGTGTGTAGATATAAAATATATTCAAAATTTTATCTTAAATTATTTATGAAATATAATGGATACTTACACTTGTATTTTTAAAAGTTCTTTTTGAGTTTGACATAATAAATCAAACTAAGAATACAATTATATCAAAATTTAGAAATTCAAAAATGTTGTCTTCTATAACCATAAGGAAAAAAAATAACCTTACACAAATTTGGTAGGAAATGTAAAAAAAAAATTTTAGGACTTTTGCATAGTAGCATGCACTGCTACTATTGCCATGGTCAGAGTAAGCAAAGGAAAAGAGAAACTTTCAAAAACTACCTTTAAGTGGAGGGGATGTGGCAAAATTGGGACATTAATGCATTGCTGGTGGAGCTGTGAACTGATCCAACCATTCTGGATGGCAATTTGGATCTATGCTCAAAGGGCTATAAAAGAATGCCTACCCTTTGATCCAGCCATACCATTGTCGGGCTTGTACCCCAAAGAGATCATAGATAAACAGATTTGCACGAAAATATTTATAGCTGCGCTTTTTGTGGTGGCAAAAAACTGGAAAACGGGGGTGTGTCCTTCAATTGGGGAATGGCTGAACAAACTGTGGTATATGCTGGTGATGGAATACTATTGTGCTAAAAGGAATAATAAACTGGAGGGATTCCATGTGAACTGGAAAGACTTCCAGGAATTGATGCAGAGCGAAAGGAGCAGAGCCAGAAGAACACTGTACACAGAGACTGATATACTATGGTAAAATCGAATGCAATGGACTTCTGTACTAGCAGCAATGCAATGACCCAGGACAATTCTGAGGGATTTATGGAAAAGAACGTAGTGCTAACCACATTCAGAGGAAGAACAGCAGGAGAGGAAACACAGAAGGAAATCAATTGCTTGAATACTTGGGATGATGAGGACATGATAGGGGATCAAAAGTACCATACCAATGCAACTATCAACAATTTGGAAATAGGTCTTGATTAATGACACATGTTAAAACCAGTGGAAATGCATATCGGCCAGGGAAGGGGAGAAGTCGGGGGGTGAAGGGGAAAGTAAGAGCATAAATCTTGTAACTATGTTAACTTTTCTAAAATATAAATATTAATAAATGTTTAAAATTTTAAAAAACTACCTTTAAGGGCAGATACCATAACAGAAGCAAATTGATATAGCTATTGAAGAACTATGGAAAGTATGAAAAGATGATATTAATATTTAGTTGTTATGCATAGTAGACATTATGAATTCCATATGCCCAAATGGAGAAAGTAATAATGAGGAAAGGAATCTGGAAAACAAAAGCATATCAGAAATTCAAGATTCCTTTCATTTTGAATTGAAAGGAAAAGTTATGACCATATAAAGATTCAAAAGAATCCAGGGAATGAAGAAAATTAAAAATTTAATATCAATCAAAAATTTTACTATAGAGCTTTAAAAAGAGAATAGAGAAAAGTCTTCCCTACACCTTTAAAAATGGTGAGCTTTATGATCCTATAAGTTTGCAAGAATTCCAATGACCAAAACCACTAATTTGAATCAAATTAGAAATGAGAAAATGCTTATACATTATTAGTAGAATGAATGATAAAACAGTTACATTAATTCTAGTTTCTTTGCAAAACAAGGAAAGCAAAATGTTTAGAAATATGCTTAATTATTGAAATGAATTACAGTGGCACATGAATTACTGACAGAACTATTTATGAACTTTATGATTCCACTTCAAATCAATGTTTTCCTGGTATTTTTTACCACCACACTTTATCTCTCTCTCCCTATTTTTGTATTAGAGACAAACTTTTTTTAGTATTCATATATTAGTACCTTTTACCTGAAGTTGGTTAAAAAAAGAGAGGGATTGGACTCTCTTGGTTTGATTCCCATTGCCAATCTATCAATTAACAAATACTTATAATGTGTCTACTATGTAACAGATACTGTGCTAGGCATTAGAGAAGACAAATTAAGTAGCTCTACCCCCAAGGAGCTTAAATTCCAAATAGGGGAACATACAGATACAAGTAAATACCAAATATAACTTGCTATGATAGAATATTAAATATATTTCAAATAAACATGACACTAATGACTCCCTAATGATTCTTACTATGTTGTGGCTGTTTGGTCATCTTGAAAGAGTAATTGCAGCTAAGTGGGACTTTTAATTTGGCCAAGTTTTCTGAAAGTGAATGTTAAGTTAGCATCTGATCTGGCAGATATCCTGAGGATTCAATGTCAAATGGAAGTAATGAAACATCCAAAAATCATTCCATGGGCTGGAGCTAAGAAGCAAGAAAATAATTTAAGAGAGGCAAGCTTATTAACTTGTAAAAAAAGAGTGAATAGAGGAATCATTAAACATTGGGTTATTGAGATATAATGATTACATTTGTGGAAGAATTAGAAGTCCAAGGTGAGACATTTAAATTTTATCGGATAAGCATTTAAGGATATCTGTGGATTCCTTAAGGAAGAAAGTATTTGAGTAAGATTAAAAAGGATGACTTTTACAAAATTTAGGAGGCAGAAAAAATAAGACTATATCAAAGAAATCCAGATAAAGGACAATGAGAGTTTATATAAGATAGGAATTTGGGATATAGAAAAAATGAATTAAATGTAGATTGTCATAGAATTTAGTGATGATCATAAGAGCAAAAATGGCTTTAAGGATACAAAGTTTAGGAACTAAAAGCCAAAAGATTATTAACCACTTGGTATTTACAGTTCCCTTGACATAGAAAAAATACAAAAAACTCCAAACAAAATAAAACTGTTCCAAATCCTAAGAGTTAAAAACTTCCTGGATCACTTCAAACACCCCCTATTCTCTGTGTTTAAATAATATCTTAATAGATTATCTTTTCCATTTACGCCATTTTTAATCTTATGCCTAAAAATCAGGTTGCTTTTTTTTTTTGAGTTTGCAAATCATGGGCAGTACCACAGTTGATGCAATGTTATAAATGATGTGACACACTCTTGTTCAAAAAATTGTTCAGTTTTGATGTTGGATAACAGAAATTTGCACAATTCTATTGTTTATGTGTGTGAACTCTGGAGTGACTAAATGGCTTACTCTGAAATTTAACTACTACTTTCTCTAAAATGTGGCAAGATTTTGGATGAACTTTTACAAAATAAATTAAAAAGAATGAATCAATTGGTCAGTGTTCCATTAGATTCCCTTATTTTAGCAGAACAAAACTCATCTATACTTTATTATAAAAAGCTATAAGCCTTACCTAAGGTTCAAAAAGTTTCATTTCTTTTTAAAATTTTTATTTAGAATATTTTTCCATGGTTACATGACTCATGATTTTTCCCATTCCTCTTCCCTCCCCCCTCCTGGGGCTGACAAGCAATAATTCCACTGGGTTAAACATGTATCATTGTTCAAAACCAATTTCCATATTATTACTATTTGCAATAGAGTGATCATTTAACACCAAATCCCCAGTCATATCCCCATCAAAGCACATGATCAATTTTTTTTTCTTCTCCATTTTTGTTTCCACAGTTCTTTCTCTGGATGTGAATAGTGTTCTTTTTTTATAAGTTCCTCTGGATTGTCCTGAGTCACTGCCTTGCTGCTAGTAGAGAAGTCCATTACATTGGATTGTGCCACAGTGTATCAGTCTCTGTGTACAATGTTCTCTTGGTTCTGCTCCTTTGCATTAATTCCTGGAGGTCTTTCCAGTTCACATAGAAATCAAAAAGTTTCATTTCTTACCAATAGTCACAAAGGTGAAGAGATTCAAAGGCGGAATATAAACTCAGTTTGTCCTGATTCCAACTACACTATTATATCCAAAATTCTTATATAATTTAATGATAATCTAATAATAATAACATACAACATTACAACCACTATTCTAACTCAAAAGAAAAGTCAGAGGGGAATTAATTGCTTTTCCAATTCCCTGTGTGCTTCTTGTATTGCCAAAACCTAGTGTAGTGAAAAATAATACTAGACTAGGAGTCAGGAGACTTGGGTTCTAGCACTCATTCTTCCACTTTCATGCCTTGTGACCTTGAACATTTAAACTCTCAGCTCCAGTTTTCCTCATTTGCAAAATATCCATAGTAATAATATTCCTCTGTCTTCTTTAGAGTTATTGGTGACACTCAAATGAGATGTTGTGAAAGCACAATGAGAAAAATCAAGGAAACAAGAAATTGCTAATCTAGTAGACATTAAGATAAGGAAATACTAAAAAACAAATGCCTTTTTCAGGCTGGTTTCAAGTTTACACGTTGGAGTATATCTGATAGGTATATGATAGGAAGTTTATTTTCAAATGTCTGTCTCACTAAGTCACCAATATGAGACAAAGAGTTAATTCTCTATATTATTAACTACACAGGGGTTGAGTTTGTTGGTTGGGCAACCTACAGGAGCCTGTCAAATAAAGGGTGGAAGGCACAAGTGTAATAACATATAACCGTGGGTTACAAAAACATGCTCATTTAATAGAAGCTGCTTTTTCTTCAGTTTTAGCCAGATTTCAGGACCAGAACTAGAACCTGTAATGAAGTCTGATAAGGAATACTGTTTATTGGTGACATGGATAGTAAAACTCTCAGCTGGTATGGCATTTGTGAATCAGTAAAATAACATACTTCAGATAACATGTTCAAGTCAAACAGCAGAAAATACACTCTTTAATACAACCTTGGGCAATTGTAAAATACAATCTGTAATAACAGTTAACTGTAACAGTCCTCTGGGGACTTATATACCAATGTATTAAAATAAAATGGGTCACCAGTTTCCAAATGTACCTTGCCTTTGTGAGTCCAAACTACCAACATTAAGATATCTGTTCAGTGTTGAGGGAGAGAGGAAAAAAATGAGAGAGCCAGAGAGACAGAGAGAGACAGAGAGAGACAGAGAGAGAGAGCCAGAGAGAAAGTCAGAGAGAGACAAAGATCTTTTACATATAAATTCACTGCAAAAACTAATTTTTTCTCAAAGGATAAAATTTGAACACAATGTCTCTACTAACTTAGTATATACAGTTCCCTTGTTCCTCTTGGATAGTTCATCTGTGACTGGAGTTAAAAAGCAAGTAGACAAGTCTTTTATTAAAATTACTTGATTCCCATTTAGTTAAATTTCTTCTAAATTTTTGAATTTATTTATATTACATCCCCATGAATCTTTCTCAAAAGCTCTTAATTCAAATTAGGAAAAGTTTAGGAAAAAACTGTTTCTATGGTATACTGGCAATCCTAAAGCATAATGATTTCAGTTCACTTATAGACCAGGCCTCACCTTGAAAAGTAGTTAGGTTCATGGGGGGAATCAAGGGTATGCTATAGTTAGAAATTATTAGAAAGGAAAATTAGGGCTACTTTAATGAGGGAAATGAATGACATGGGGAGGATTAATAAAAGCAAAATAGCTGTTTGTTCAAATATTTTTGTAGTATGTATAAATAAAGGTATGTGTTTATATGCATATGTGGAAATATGTATGTTACATATATATGTATATAAGTTGCCAACAAAAATAATAGGTTAGAAAAACTAATATACCTAATAATAGGGAAATGATTAAATAATCTGTCATATTTAATGCATTGGAATACTATACTGCAGTCGAGAATGATGAAAAGAGGAATACAAAGACATCTAGAAAGATCTTTATGAAATAATACAAAGAAAAAAGCCAATTCAAAGAAAGTTATACTCTCAAAGTTAAAAAAGTATAAGGTGGAGCAACAAAAGGGCTCATTGGAATGTCAGGCCTAGAGGAGTGGAATTGGGTTTAAATGTGACCTCAGACACTTCCTACTTGTGTGACCCTGGGCAAGTCACTTAATCCCAATTACCCAGCCCTTATACTGTTTTGCCTGGTAACCAATACTTAATATTGATTCTAAGATGGAAGATAAGGGTTTTAAAAATAATATATTTTTAAAATATGAGGAACAGTGAATGAGAATTAATGAACAAATTATCCCGATTGAAATGAGGATGATTGAATAGACAGCATAATAGTTTTGACATTATAATTATTTAGTCTAAAAATAGTTTTTGAGAAAGTTTAAATATTTTGGTTGAAATTTAATGCAAAATTATTAATAAATAATTACATTTAAAAGAAAGTTTCTGATATTTCTTTTACAATAAAAATAAAATAACATTTTAAAACAAATTTCATTGTCTTGTATACATTTGAATGAACTGTCAGTTAAACTAAGTCTTTTGAAATATGATGTGTGCAGTCAAAATGTGGCTATTATACAATTTTCCAGGCTTTGGATATTTATTCTTGTATTTGTCCCCAGCATTGTGTTTTGTTCCATAGCATCTCTTTTCAGACTTGATAACCAGAACATAAAACAGAAAAGTAGGTAAATGTCTTTCCTGTGTTGGTTACATATGTCAAAACAGTTTTCATCTCACATATTCATTACAGCTTTGGCTCCCTATTCCCTCCAGAAACAAATGCAAACTTGGCTTATTTGCCATTCAAAGCCTTTTATAACCTGACTTGATCCTTAAATTTCCAACGTTATATTTAACTCTTCATCACACTCACTATGGTTTGCATAGAATATACCTAGGCATGGGATGTATTCCATCTACTTCAGAGAATCCCAAACTGCCTTCAAAGCTCAACTCAAATGCTCTCTAAAGTGGGGCAGAGGTGTTAGTGTCTCTCCCTGGCAAATCACCTTGAATTTATTTTGTAAATATTTTGTGCATATTTATATATGTGCAAATGCCTCCTTTGATGGAATGTATACTCCTGAGGGGTAGAAATTATTTTCTTTTTCTTTTGGTATCTTGTTAGTAGCACTAGTGCTATAGATGATTAATATGTGCCTATTAATTGTTTAAATGATAAATTACTTCATCCAGCAAATACTCAAGGCCAAATACTTTCATGTTAGATTTTACATATACTCTGACATATGCTTTTATTTGATTTCATTGGTTTTTTTACATGTCTTGGTCTACCAATCAGTTTGTCATTATCTCAAGCAACAGATTGGTCTCTTATCTCCATATATAGCTAACTAAATTATTGACAGATAATGAACATTTGATAAATGAGTATTGATTAGTTATTCATTGATAAGATTCTCTTATCAATAGTAATATGAATAGTATAATGACCTCAAATTCCAACAGAAAACACAACAGTGAATCTTGTGTTCTAGGACAGTAGAACTGTTTTTAAAACTCAGAGAACTCTGTGGTTATCAGTATGATATACAATAGACTCAGTCTTGAAGTTGGTCTAAGATTAAATTATAATCTTTAGGAAGATGCTTCAATGGATAGATAAAAAATGCACATGATATATTGTCTATAACATACAAAATATGGTATTATCTTCTGTGAGAATAACCAAGAATTTCATCCATCCTTTTAGGTCCCCTGCTAAGAATTCATATCCAGGTTCCTAAACTATCTTTTGGGGCATACATTCTAAACAGAACTATGTAAAAATAAAAACCAAGCATTCATAATGTTTAAATGTTGTAATTCACATGTGTAAAATGTTCAAGGGGTTGTCTCTTCAGAGAATTTATAGTTTGAAGTCAATGGATTAACAAAACTAATTTGAGAAAATATTTTGAAAATATTCAATAGTATTCCAGCCCATAAAAGTTCACTTGTAACTCACCCCAAACCTCAGTTCAAAAGAAAAAAATAAGCAAAACATATTTTGGGCAGAGGGCCTACATAAAATGCTTGCTCAGATACAATTTAATAGGAAGCTATGATTATTACATTCTTTAGAACAGAGACATTGATAACTACGTGCTAAGAAGCACTGGATGTAATAAGGAAGGCTAATGCAGAGAACCACAAGGAACCCACTGACCAAATAATTTAGGAAGGGACATTGAATCAAAAAAAAAGCTAATAGAACAAATTGTTCTTATCATTTCCAAAGGACAAAATATAACACTAATAATATACTATCTGCCGTATTACACCCAATGACCTCATTCATTACTCTTTTCTGAACACTTTTTTTTATTCCATGATTGAAGACTAATCTATGTAAAGATGACTAGTAAGACATATACATTTTAATTGAACATGATTTGAATTCCCTCACCTCAAAAATAGTAATTAAAAAAACAACTCAAAGAGAATGAATGGTGGAAAGAAAAGTACAAAAAGGAACTATGGAAGATAGGAGAAATTATCTTAATTGGATTTAATTCGAAGTACTTAGGAGAGTTCACAATTTCACTATTGTCATTGTTGTTACTTAGTACTCTCACCATTACTAAAACGACCATTATTTTTTTCTATCTCAGTCTTCTCATCTTTCTTAAAAGGAGCATAAATAGAAATAGTTCTAGGATTAGTCACTCTCCTATTCATACTCTTTTATATTTAATATTAAAAAACTGACCTAGGCCCCTCATTTTCTATAATCAAACAATAAATAAAACATTTCATTATTCTTCTCCTTCTCGTCTTCCTCCTGCCCAGAATGGAATGCAAGGATGCATAGAACAAATTCTCTAACCCCTCTTATTTTGATGGTAAACTTCTATTAATGCAACTTATAGTAAAAAAAGAGCAAATCTTGTTTCCTCCGCCTCCTAAGGTATATTACTAACGACAAGTAGTGTTCCAGCTCAGAATGATGATGAATATTTAAAGTCACATGAACTTATGGGCTACAATAATGCCAAATTGCAGAAACCTACTGAGATCCAATTGCATTAAAATCTTTAAGTCTATTTCACATAAAAGGTTATCGGGGGTTATTTTTTCTCACTTATAAGATGATGAGATTGTACTAGCTAGTATGTAAGCCACCTTCAAGTTCTAAAGATCTTATAATTTTAGATGTAAGACCTTAGAATCTTAGGCTGCTTTGCCTTCTGGAAACCACAAAGCTCTCTTCAAGAATTCATATCCTGGCTTCCAGGTTAAGATGGCGGCAGAGTAAAAAGCAGCTGCTTAATCTCTCCTAACCCACGCATATAGGACTCCTTAAGAGGACATAAAAACAAACACAGATGAACAAAATGACCCCACAATAGGGTGCAGCATTGAATATACATGGGATTAGGGCATTTCCATGCTATAAAGGAGTGAAACAGCTCTCACTAAAATGCAAGCTGAGCAATCCCCTCCCCCCACACCACCTCCTGGGTCAAAGCCAGCACACAAGAGCTAGAGCAAGTTTGGGGCATCCATTAAGACCTTGGCAGCTACCTGGGACCACCAGGACCTGCTCCTGAGAGCAGCAATACTTAAGACAGCAAGAAGCTGAAGAACACACAGGCTTTGAACACAGACCATGAGCACAGGCATGGACACAGTTGAGGACGAGGATCCTGAGTGCAGTTGTGGACCTTGGATGGGGACCCAGTGCAGAAGGGTGCATGACTGTGGAAGCAGCACCCTGAGACTATTAAAGGAGCCTCGGGGAGAGGAACAAGCAAGGGGACCATCTGGAGGCTTGACCCTGAGAACAACTAGACCTGAGACCTCAGGAGCCTAAAGAGTGCAGACAAACTCTGGGTATGAGGATAAACCTGAGACAGCATGCGGCTCACAATCGCAAGCCATCCACAAGAACCCCAAAAGAGAAAGATCAACAAGAAGAAATCTTTAACACTCGACAACTTTTACACAGAGAAAATCCAGACAACAGAGCAAACAGCAGAAGAGAACAAAAAAATAATCATATCCAAACCTTCCCAAAATAATGAAAACTGGTCACAAGCTCTTGAAGAGTTCAAATCTGAGATGATGAGAAAGATGGAAGAGATTTGGAGAGAGAAGTGGGAAATAGCTCAAAAAGAAATTAACAGGTTAGAAGGCAGAAACTCCCAGCTGGAGAAAGATGCCCCAAAATCAAATGAAATTGTAAGCAAATTGGAAACCAAAATCTGGCAAGAAAAGAACAGTTTAAAAGGCAGAGTTTCGCAATTGGAAAGTGAGGCAAGTAAACTGAAGACCAGAAATGACCAGATTGAAAAGGAAAACCAGTCTCTAAAGACTAGAATTGAGCAATTAGAAGCTAATGATCTCTCAAGACAGCAAGAAGAAATAAAGCAAAGTCAAAAGACTGATAAAATAGAAGGAAACATGAAATACCTCAATGAGAAACTGACAGACCAAGAAAACAAGTTTAGAAGAGACAACTGGAGAATCATTGGTCTCCCTGAAAAAAGCAGAAATTACTAGAAATTTGGACTCCATACTAAAAGAAATTATTCAGCAAAACTGCCCTGAAGTTCTACAACAAGAGGGCAATATAGACATTGAAAGGATCCATAGATCACCCTCTACACTAGACCCTGAAAAGACAACTCCCAGGAATATAATAGCCAAATTTAAGAGCTTCCAATTAAAAGAAAACATTTTACAAGAAACCAGAAAGAGACAATTCAGATATCAAGGAGCACCAATCAGGATCACACAGGATCTGGCAGCCTCCACACTAAAAGACCACAAGGCTTGGAATATGATATTCAGAAAGGCAAGAAAACTGGGTCTACAACCAAGGATCACCTACCCATCAAAACTGACTATATACTTCCAGAGGAAAGTATGGGCATTCAACAAGATAGAAGATTTCCAAGTATTTGCACAGAAAATACCAGGACTAAATGGAAAGTTCAATATCCAAATAGAAAAATCAAGAGAAACATGAAAAGGTAAATAAGAAACAGAGGGGAAAGAAAGAAAACACTTATTTTTTAAATTTGCCTCTTTAAGGGCTTCAATAAGACCTAATTATTTGTATTCCTATGTGGAGAAATGTTATGTATAATTCTCTGTAAGGAATTCTATTCACTATTGTAGTGTTCACTATTATAGTAATTAGAAGAATTATCATAGGGAGTGGTTGGAATACTAAATGGTCTAAGATGATATGGGGGAGGGAAAGAGGGAAGCGAATAGTAGAGGACACCAAGAGAAACTTGAAGGAATAAGAAAAATAGGATATTCTATTACACACAAAGAGGGCATGGGAAGGGCAAGGGATGAATACTATTATAAGAAGGAGAGGAAGAGAGCATTAAGAGGTAATATTTAAACCTTACCCTCAGTGGAATTAATCCTCAGAGGGAAGAGTAGCTATACCCATGGGGATATAGAATTCTATCTAACCCTACTGAGAAAGCCAGAAGGGATAAACCAAGGGGAGCAAGGGAGTGGGGAGGTCAAAAAAGGGAGGGGAGAAGAAGAGGGAGGAAGGGAATTCATTAGGCCTTAAAAATAAAAGGAGGGGAATAATAAGGGAGGGGATAGAAAGGGAAATAGATCAAAGAAGGGGACAAGGGTTACTGGCTTAAAAGGTTATCTAACATGCTTCCTTCATTCTGTAAATCTAGAACAGATTTTATTTTAGTTGTTGTTTACAAATGAATTGTGGAATTATATATTGAGTTTTGATGGATTATATCTTATTAAGACCAATACATTTTTTTCAGTCTGTTATAATTTTGGATGTTGATTTTGTTGTACTCTTTGCTAATTATTCCTTCTGGCTTCCTATCATCCATATATTATATACGTATATCATTTATACCTTCACTGAAGCCATTATTAAATTTTTTTAAAACATTAGAGACATTCTTTTGTGCTGATATACAATGATCATCATTTTGTCTGAGCATTCAAACATTTTTGCACCTACCAGAGTCTGTAATCCAGCTGTTATTGTTCCATCTTTCCCATAAAATTATTGTGAGATACTTTGTTTATTATAGGAAAATCCACATTAAATGAGAAAAATCCACATGAAAAAAATGCAATTATACCTTGGTCTATCAATCTAGTAGGAACATTGTCAAAAAAGAAATGAAATTATTCTGGTGTGACGTAAATAGTGAAATCATTCAAATTTATAATCATTACTGCTTTTATTTTTATTTTTATCCTATGACTTTTATCATACAAAATCATAAACCTGAAAATTTAGAAATCTATCACTCTTCAATAATCAATGCCAATTCTAAGAAAATTAAATATCAGGGGATGATGAAAGTATCTAAAATATACCTATTAGGCATTATGGAAATTATTCTTTGGATGCCACATTTCTTAGATTTATCAACAGTTTTACTTAAAAGGCAAGAATGGAGGCCTAGACTAGTAGATCGACAGACTTGCTAATTTTGTCCTGTGAGTGCTGTGATCTAGAGTAAATGAGAGAGTATTTTATTTTAGGAGGCATTATGGCAACATGGATAACCTACTGCATCTGGAGTCAGGAATATACACATTCAAATCCCTAGGACATTTAGTGTCTATGTAAACCATGGACAGAAAATTTCTTTATGTGATCATGGGCAAGTCTTTTAAATACTTTGAATGTAACTTTCCTCCTCATCTGTAAAATGAACATAAGATATATATGCTCAAATGAAATAATGTAAGCTAACTTTAAAGCACTAAGCAAATGCAAATCAATTTAGTAGTTCACAAAAAAATTATAATGGGATGAAAACATGGAGGTAGTCTGAACCAATAAAATTGTGAGATGCTAGTGAGATATGATTTCAAAGGAGAAGAGAAGAAACTCTAGTAAAACATCTTCTCTTCTTCAGTTGAAGTCATTTGGGCTAAATATTTCCATTTTCCCTTCAGTCTTTTTAAAAGTCTGCTATCCCTAGAGAGTAACATAATAAGGCCCAAACACCTTGGTGTGAATTGCTTTATCAGATTACTTTCTTCTTTGATAGGAGAGCCAATATTAGAGCCTAGAGTAACTTGGGGAGATTGACAGAGTTTTGGGGCAAAAGCATGTATGTTGAGAATAGGAAGGTCATAAGTATTTGTTTGTTTTTCCTAAGGTCAGCCATTACAAATTGTCCATAGCTTATAGCATCAATTCTGAGCTGGAAATGCTACTTTCAGTTAGTAATATACCTTAGGAGGAGGAAGAAACAAGATAATGTGAAGAAGAAAAGCCTGCATATGAATGTAAAATGGTTAGACTCTCCTGACAGGTATCTACCCTTTAAAATATTATGATTAGATAAAATAATATTTATGAAATACTTAGCATAGTCAGTACTGAGCACATAGTAGACACTATATAAATGCTCATTCCCTCTTTCCCTCCCTTTTTATAAACAGACTTCCCATTTCAGAAAACAGCATAAATTCTTAGAAAAAAGCTATTGATCAATATCAAAACATTAAATATCAATGATCAATATCAAAACCAAGTACTGGCTTTGGCTTTGGATACTCTGCATAGTAGCTCCCTTTGTGAAAGCTACTTGTTGTGCTTCTGAGTCCCAGAATACTAAAGAAGAGTCTCTTTAAAGCTGACATGTAAATTGCCCTGTAAAAGGAAGTGACTACTGCATTCATTACCCCTATTATTAGTCAATTTGTCAGACTGGCAAAGCCCAGCTTTTACACTGCAAACAAAAGGAGACACAAGATCATCCTCTAGGCTGGAGAGGTGGAGGACATGAATTATTAGACCCTGATTTGTGACAATATCATCATCATATCTTCAAGCTAGAAGACAAGGGAAGAATTATACTCTCCCCAGGAAGAAAAGAAAGCATAAGTATCCATAAATAATGCATATATATTTGGGAAGATTATTTGATGTGGGTCTGTTTCTCATCCTTTACTGTTTTTCATCATTGTTACTTTAGTCGTGATTGCTGTTAAAGGACATTCAAGCCAAGTTTTTTGGTGAAACAACAAAAGAAGTGTGTGCAGAAACATTTAGTTTTGATCTCTGACAATGGCTACCATAGGCTATCAGAGAGAATGAATTAAAATCCTGCTGGGTCTCTGAAACCCCAAAAAGCTCCTGGAACAACCCAGTTGCTTCATATTAAAGTGCAAATCCGCTCCCTATTATGAAGGAGCCCGTGTCTATGAGCATGACTGCTTATGCTCCTCTTGTTTTATCTGGCACTAGTCCTTGAACAAAAATCAATCTCCAATTCCTTTTAATGTTTAGCACTAAATCTAGCAAGCAAAACAAAACATAGTAGTCTCACATTTATTACGGAACCTCTTTTATCTGGCTGGAGGGCAGCCTTCTAATCAAGGGAATGAATAAACAGTCATTTACTTAGTTTCAGAGAACATAGGAGACAGCTCAATCTTCTTGAAGGCCAGGACCAACCAAAAGGGCTTCCAATTTGTAAATCAAAACATTAGCAGCTTGTTAATTTAGCTTCGCAATTATTAAGATGTAAAGGAGTTGGTATTACTATGTTTATTGATGGAGGGTATAGGTAAGGGCAAAATGACTTTCTTTTACTCCAGCCTAGAAAAAGAGTAATATCTGGCAAAAGGGACAATAAAGACTTTTTGTAAATAGATATTTTGTATAATCTTTTAAAAGATTTCCTTTCTCCTTCCTATATGTTATAGATATACAGCAGTTCCATTGAGCAGGAAGAAAGAGGGTAGCATCCTTTCTTTTGTCCTTTGAATTATGGAATGTAATAATATAACACAGAGTTGCTTAAATGCTGTTTCATGAAAATTTGGCAGTTTATATAACAAATCTAGTATTTCCAAAAGAAAATACTGATGCTATGTATATTTCTTTTTTTAGTATTAAAAATAAATTTATATTTGTATCAAAAATTTTTCAGCTGAAAATAGGCTTAATTTCCTCTATTGTTCTTCCAATTTTTTCTGATTTCTTTTAATTCCACGGGTATTCCATAGCTTCAGATCTACTGATCTCACATTTATGAATTGCATCATGATGGTTCATGATTCAAAGGTTTTCATAGCTATGTTATTTTGGAGAACATGGAGGGGGGAGTTATTTTCAGCAAGGGTATAAAATTAGATGCAGTTGCTATACCCATACCAAAAAAAAATGCAATTTGATCCGTTGATACAAAAGAGTAAATCAACATTAAGCCATTTTTTTTGCTGATGTTTATACTGCAGTCATTCCATTAACTAAAATGACTCCTCCATTTGTGGATGCCTTTGAAAAGGGATTACTAATCTGCATGGTAGAAAGCATTTTCTGTTTTAAAACAGTCTTTGTTTTTTCTGACAGCAAATGAGAAAAGGGAAGAAAAAAATGCATCTGTTCTCTTCACTGTGTCTTAAATACAACTATTTGAGCCTAAAAACGGTCTGTTAGTTGAGCAATAGTAAGACAATCTAATAAGAAAAAGATATTTCTCTCTCTATATATATATTTTTCTTTTCTCTGATTCAGCATCAGTATAGCATGATTAATAGAGTGGCTTGCTTGTGTGTATTAATAGTGGAGCTATAGTAACAATGTGATGGAGATCTCTCAGACTTCATGAAAGTTGACTTGTAAATTTTCATTGGAATCACTTACATCTCAGAAATCAACAAATACTACAAATCAGAGTTTGAATTCTTATTTTTTTGATTTAGGTTAGATTCCAGAAAATGATGGAGATGTTTATAATGCAAATTATACTTAAATTGTAATGAGTACTTTTTTCCCCCTGAATGCTAGTTGTTAAACATTTGCCAGCACACTCCTCTCCTCAGTACAGAGAGGAAAAAGGTTATTTGTAATTGAATATGTTTGTTGAGGATCAAATCTATTACTTTTCTACAGAATGGAATCAGAGTAATGTCTCCAAAAATCTTTATTTGTTCTTGAAATATAGGCATCTAAGACACCATTGAGGTGAAGTATAATGGAGCTTGGAGTAAGGAGACAGTTTCAAATTACAAGTTGGCTATTCCCTACTTATATGACCTTGAACAAAGTGCTAAATATCTCCAGGACTCAACAAATTTATCTGTAAAATGAGGTGTTTTTTTTTTAATTTTAAAATTAAAATTTTATTTTTAAAAATATTTTTCTATGTTTACATGATTCCTTTTCTTTCCCTCCCCTCTTCCCTCCCAGCTCCCAGATCCGATAAGCAATTCTACTGCGTTGTACAAATGTTCACTTGATACCTATTTTGACATTATTCATTTTTACCATAGAGCCAATACCCCAAATCATATATACCCATAAGTGTAATTCATAAATCTTAAGTTTTTCCTTTCCTGTTTCTATTCCCATAGTCGTTTCTCTCAATGTGGAGAGCATTCTTTCTCATAAATCCTTCAGGAATGTCCTGGATTATTGAATTTTGCTACTCGTAGTACAATCCATCACACTTAATAGTTCCACAAAGTTTCCCTTTCAGTGTACAGTGTTCTCTTGGTTCTGCTCATTTCACTCTGCATCCATTCTTGGAGGTTTTTCCAGTTCATATAGAAATCAATGAGGAGTTTTCTTAGATGAGTCAGTCCTCATTGATTATAGATAGATATGAAGCTAAGTAATGCAGTCAGGAAGAACTCAGTTTGAAATCAGTCTCAAACAGAGACTACCTGTGTTACCCTGGGCAAGTTATATAGCCTCCTTGTGCTTTAGTTTTTCTAACTGTAAAATGGGAATAATAATAGTACTTACCTCAATGCTATCTATATTATTATTATTATTGTCATTGTTGTGGATAGAACCCTGGACTTGAAGTCAATAAGGCCTGAGATCAAATTCTGTATCAGATTATAAATTGATTTAGGGCAATTCACTCAATTTCCTTTCATCTTCAGTTTCCATATCTGTAAAATTATGGAATTAGACCCTTTGGCTTCTATGTCTCCCAAAATTGACACAATTTTTAAAGTCCCTTCTGACTCAAAAATTCTATAATCTCAAACATACAAACACACATACATATGTATATATCAAACACACATACACACACATATATAATATAAGTATATATATATATCATTCCACTATATCCTTTCAAGAAGAAAATAAACACAATTTATGGAGGCTTTTAATATATTAAAAGCATTATAAGAAAGAGAGAGGCCTAGGAAATTATCAAGATGAAATGTGAATTGAGCAGTACCAAGAGAACATTATATGCAACAACTACAATTGTGTACAATGATCAATTGTGAATTATTAATTATTATCAATTTTCAAAAATCCAGGAAAACTAAGGAATTCATGATGAAAAAGGTTATTCACCATCATAGAAGGAAATGATAGAAAAGAAGGAAAATCTGAATACATATTGAAGCGCACACCATTCTTCACTATTTCCTCCATGAATTTTTCTCTAGTATAAGCAAGGTTTCACAATATGACAGACATGAAAATATATATTATATTGTAGTACCTATACTACCTGTGTCATATTGTCTGCCTTCTTGGGAAGATGGAGAAAGAGGGAGAAAACATGGATTGTAAAATGTCAGAATTTGTTTATTAAAAATTACATTGACAAGTGATCTGAAAAAAAAAAAAGGAATAATTATGGAAGGGTAGAAGGGTTTGATACCCAAATAGGTCTCTTTGGAAAGAGGAGTATTATGTCATGTGTACATAAATTGAAGTATCTTGAAAATGCATAGTGACAATTTCAGGTAAATATTACTTTTGACTTAACTTTATTAGAATTCAGCTTTCTAGGGTTAAAAAAAAAAGGAAACCCTACATCAATCCCTTATAGCTAGTTCAGCCCTTTTTTTTTTCTGAAAGTCAATACACAAAAAGAGGTCCAAAATGCTTCTGCCTCTTCCCAGGTTAATCATCCTAGTTCCTTCAACATGGTTTCCTATGATTGCATTCTAAGTCCCCTTATTATCTTAGCTAAACACAATATTCCATAAGTGGTCTAGTCAAGGTAAAATGCATTGGGTAGAAAAAATGACAATTTCAGTCAAATTAGTTCTTTTAGGAAAAAAATGCAAATATAGGAATAACATCATTTTGAAAAAAACTGGGGGTTAGGAGATTAATATGTGACTCTCATAATAAAAAATCAGTGAGGTGGAACTGTGGATAGAACACTGGACTTGGTATTAGGAATATTTTTCTTCATGAATTTAAATCTAGTCTCAGACACCTGGACAAGTCCCCTTAACCCTGTTTCTCTCATTTCTTCATTAATAATATGAGCAGGAGAAGGAAATGGGAAATCACACTAGTATCTTTGCTAAGAAAACCCCAAAATGGGGCCTTGGAGAGTCAGATATGACTGAAATGATCAAACAACAAGAAATCAAAAGGAAAAAAAAGGTCAGGTTATAAAGTGTTAATGAGTAATCTAATTATTAAAAACAGAGGTATAGAAGCCTATGCAAAGTGCTGTATTGTTACTTCATAAAACCATCAGTGCCAGGAACAATGATTCTGCCTGTAGGCCATGTTTAACCTAGGAAATGTTCATTCTGATGATGTCATGTCCATAGCTTATTTTCTATGAGTTTATATTTTACTTATAAAAATTGCTTTAGAAAATATTTAGGTTTATTTTCTAGAAAACCAGACAAGATTAACTCCTTTGTGACCCTCTCACCCATTTTTGTTTCTCCAAGTAAAAACTTCATTAATTAATATTTTAAAATCAAAGCATTAGAGATCCAGTTGACATTCTTTCTTAGGGCCTTTACGATGACATTTTATGGAATTTCTAAGAAACTTGAGCCCATCTGGATAAAGTTCAATTGAGTTTATATTTTACTGAAAACTGACATTGAGTATTAGCTCTGGTTGAGGCTCTAAACATTGATTCATTTCTATTTAAAAGTGACTTCACTCAGTTGATTTTGAGTTCTAGAAATAGTTGCTTTAATCATTTAAGTGGAAACTGGACATAACCAAAATGGTTAAAAATGTGAAAAGAATCCTCATAATATGTTGTTATTTGAAAAGAGAGGGTACATTATGGGTACTTTCTCAGAATTAAATTTTAAAATGAAAAGAATGAGTTCACATCTAAGTCAATGTAGTACAAAGAGTAGTAAATACAAAGAGAAGGATGAACATCACAAATAAAATGAAATGACCAAAGAAACAATGACAAAACAGTGGAGTATTTCATTTAGTTCAATTTAACAAAGATTTCTTGAATATTTGCTAAGTATAGGTGGTACCTCTATGTATGTTCTAGCAGATACAAATATTCATTAGACATAGGCCTTGGCTTTAAGAAATTTGCAATCTTTTATGGTGGAGAACTATGCACAGAAATCATTATATTATAAATTAAAATATTAAGGACAAAGGAGAAAGGCATATGATATTCTATAATCGCTTACAGGAAGAATTGCTAAGGAGAATAACCAAGGAAATGGGAGTGGGACTTGAATATTCTGAATTTTGAAAAACTGAAATAATTTCATGAATATAATAAAATATGTTCATAATGTATAATAACTTGAATGGTCCCTATCATTATCAAATTTAGTTCTATATTTTCAAGATATACACATTCCTCCCCTTCTAAATGTGGAGATTTGTCTCAGATTCATATTCTTTGCTAGAGATTAGTATGAAAGTAAAATACATTTTATTTTGTCAGTTATGGCTTGGAAAATGTTGATTCAGATTCACAATATTTAGATTTAAAAGTTTCTGAAAGAAGCTGAAACATTCAGTATAATAATTTATCCTGAATTTAGTTCTTCCCTATTTTCTCTGTGCTGCTGACATGCTTTTGCCCCTTCCTGCTTTTATTTAACAACATTATCTAATATGCCTAGAATTTTCATTTAAGTTAGCTAAAAGTCTTCATATCTGAAGAAATGTTATGTTTAGGATGTCAGCACTACCATACTTAAAAAAAAAAAAAAGAAAACAGTTCTTAATTTTATTAAATGACCTGTTTAGAAAGTAAGCAATGACTCAAAGGGGGAAACAGGAAAATAGAACTAGTAGTTATAGCTGTTTCTAGTTCTTGATATGAAATGTGGTAAAGAAAGAGTCAGGTTTGACCATAGAGCAGTTCATGGCACAACACAACACAAGTCTCAACAAGAGCTACTTTAAGCAGAAGGCCCTGGCTCCTGTCCATCCTTTTCATTCAACAACTTTAAATGGCATACCCATGTTTTCTCTATTTCCCATCCAACTGTGAGGAAAGGAAGGGAAGGGAAAGAAAAGAAAAGGAAGAGATGTTGTCCCTTTCATTATTTCTTATAGTATAATATATAATATTTAGTTCATGTATTATGATATTTTCAACTACTTTCCCATTGATGAACATGCTCTTCCCCCTTCTTTTCTGGTTCTTTGCTATAACTAAAAAGAGTTTAGTTTGACTATTAATATATACAAATATACGTATATACATACAGACATAGCACAAATGTGTGTTCATAGCTAGATATGAAAATGGTTATCCTTTCCCTCTGCCTTGTGGAATTTATTCCAGCAATAATATTATTGTACAGAAGTTATGAACCACAGCATATTAACTTGAGGAATATAGTTCCCATTTCATTCCAAAATAGACATATCAATTTATAATTCATAGGACAATACTTTGCCCTACATCCCTCCCCTAAACTGACAATAAGTATTATTTTCCTCTTTTGTCATCTTTACCAACCTGCTGGATATGAGGTGGTGCCTCAGGGATATTTTAATTTTTATTTCTCTTATTCTTATAGATTTAGAACATTTTTCATATTATTGTTGATAACTACTATTTCTTCTTTTGATAATTTTCCATGGTTCTGCTCACTTCACTTTGCATCAATTCATATCTCTTTCCAAGTTTTAAAAAAATTTTAAGTGATAATCCTATTCATTATTTCCTGTGGTATAATAATATTCCATTACAATCATGGCTCCTTTAGCCTTTCCCCAATTGTTGGACACCCTTCAGTTTAAATTCTTTACCATCACAAAAAGAGCTGCTATAAATATCTTTGTATACCAAGGTCCTTTCTTTTTCCCTTATCTTTGATAACTTTGGGATACAGACCTAGTGGTGGTATTGTTGGGTGAAAGGATATGCACAATTTTATAGCCTTTGGTCATGGTTGCATATTGCTCTCTAGAATGCTTTTATCAGTTCAAAGCTCTAGCAATAGTCTATTAATATCAGCATTTCCCCCAATCCCCTTCAACATTTATCATTTTCCTTTTTTTCCCTATGAGCAAGACTGATACATGGAGGTGATATCTCAGAGCTGTTTTAATTTTTATTTCTCTAAATATTAGTGATTTGAAGAATTTTTTCATATAACTAAAGGTAGTCTTAATTTCTTCATCTGAGTACTGCCTTTCATATCTTTTGCTCATTTAAAAATTGTGGAATGCCTTGTATTCTTATAAATTTCATTCATTTCTCTATATATATGTCTGAGACACTATAAATTTCAGGTTTTGTTTTTTTTCTCTTTAATATTTGCCTTCTAATTTTTATTCCATGGTTTTGTTTGTATAAAACCTCTTTAATTAATCATAGTCAAAATTACTAATTTTACATCTTATAATGTTCTCTTTGCCTTGTTTGGTTATAAATATTTTCCTTATCCATAAGTCTGATAATTACACTATTTTGTGCTCTCCTAATTCCTTTATGGTATCAACCTTTATTTGTAAATCACATATCCATTTTGACTTTATTTAGGTATATGTTTATATGTACAGAAATTTGCTCTTTCGGTAGATAGATATCACAGTGGATAGAGTATCTGGCCTGAAGTTAGGAAGATTTATCTTCCTGAGTTCAAAACTGGCCTCAGTCACTTGCTAGCTCTGTGTTTCTGGGCAAGTCACTGAATCCTGTTTGCCTCAAGTTCCTCATCTATAAAATGAGCTAGAGAATGGAAAAGGTAAACAACTGCAGTATCTTTCATAAGAAAACTTTTGTGTTACAAAGGGTTAGATGTGACTGAAATGAATGAGCAACAACAAAAAGTCCCTCTTATATCCTATATAAAAATTTTACAGGGAATTTGTAACAAATATTTTCCTAGAGATTTTTTATTTCTTTTTCAATTTTAACTGCACTAATTTTATTTGTGTATTTCCCCTTTAGGTAAACAATATACATTTTATCTCCTGTTATCTCTTTCACTTGTTTAGCCCAAAAAAACCCATACAAAATTACCTTTTTTCAAGACATTTTATGTTTATGTCATATATCTATTTGTAGCTTATATTTAATTTCATGTGAAATGAATTATGACCAAGTTATTTCTAATTACTTTTAATTTTTGTTATTGTTGCTATTGAATCAGGAGTTCTTACCCCAGTAGTTGAGGTACTTGTATTTATATTTAATTGTTCCATGTTTTGAATTCCTTCTTAATCTTCTCTACCTAATCAATTCTTTTGATCAAGCCTTATTTTTATCATTTATTTACCATTTTTTTACTTATTCTTTATATGAGTGCTACTTTATAATATAATTTGAGATTGGTGATACTAGAACCCCTTCATTTCCACTTTTCACAGTCACCAAATTCCTTAATATTTATTTACTTCTCTAATTTGTTTTTTTTTTATTTTCTCCAGTTCAACAATGTAAAATTTAGTAGAATGCTTGGAATTATATCTACAAATAAATTTAAGTAATTGTATTATTTTTCTTTAATGATCACAGTAAAAGGAGGAATTATATTTATGTCTCTCATTTTTGTTATATTTTCACTCATATAATTGTTCTTATTTCTTCATAAAAAGAAATTCAGATATTTCATAAATTTCATAGTAATTTCAAATGATATTTACTTTTTATCTCCCTTAATGCTCAGATTGTGTCTTTTTTGGTGGAGTGGTAGAGATATACAAATAGACTAATGATTTTTGTTAGTTTTGTCTTATTTTTAGATAAATAACTACAGCATTTATTTTTTAAAAAATTATTTTAATTATTTTATATAATTAGCTAAATAAAACATAATTTACCATTAACAAAATTTTTGTTCATCATTGCTTTTTGTTATACACTCAATTTCTCTTCCTTGCCTGATTGCATTAGCTAATATTTTTAACAATATTTAGTTATTGAGGGATAATAGAATCTTTATTTTATCTATTATGGTTTTGAAAAGGACACTAGATTTTCTCCTATTATAAATGATGCTTTCTATTTATTTAGATGGGCATTATTTAGTATAAAAATGGAAAATCTTTTTATTTCACTGTCTTCTAGTGTTTTTGAGTATTTTTTCAAACTATGTGTCCATAGCGATAAAATTCATGTATTTTAATTCATTATTTAATATAGCTCATTATGTTTTTAGTTTTACAAGTATTGAATCAATACTGAATTACTGGCTTAAATTCTCTAAGATTTCAAGAAATGTATAGACTAGGCCTGGGAAGGAACATGGAAATGGCCATAATTATATATGTAAATAGAAAAAAGCCACATGAAGCTTTTAACTTGTATAGCCATTCTTGAATTCAATGTGCAACTATACTCAAATCAGTACATACATTTTTGACCAAGAATATTAATGCTAGATGTTATTATAATCAAAAGATCAATAGAAACAATCATTTAATCTTTCAATTGCAGAATCTATGTATATGAATATATTTAACCTTTTCGAGATTATTTTCTGCTCCTTTTTGGGTAAGAATTTAGAATAACAGCTAAATTTGTCTGGTGCTTTAAGTTTTTACAAAGTGTTTTTACATACAGAATTTCAAAATACTGTATATAATAACACTTCATATAATTATTTTAATTCTTTTTTCATTTAAATAAAACTATGATCCAATAGAATAAGAACTACTATCATCTTCATTTTGCAAATATGAAGCCTGAGATTTAGAAAAGTTAAATGAATTGCATAGGGTGACATAATTGTTAGGTTTTGAAGAGAGAATTTTAACTCAATTCCCGCCTGATTCTCAATCTGGCATTCTTTCATTATAACACTTTAACTCTTTCAATGGTGATGATTATTAACTTTGCCTTAAAAAAGGAGAGAAATACACATTGTCTATATTCTAACATTGTTGTAACATATCTTACTTATCCACCAATTCAATAAGACTGAGTTAAATCTTAACCACTTCATATTTTGAATGTGAGAGATAAATTATTATGATTTCATATATGCATATATATACAGACATATATGAACATATATGTGGGAGTTTTATATGTGTGTATAATGTTTATTTTTTTTCAGTCATATCTGACTCTTCATGACTCCATTTGGGGTTTTCTTGAGAAACATACTAGAGTGGTTTGCCATTTCTAGCCTCCAGTTTATTTTACAGATGATGAAATTGAGACAAATAGGTCTAAATGGTTTCCCCAGTCACAAGCTAGGAAGCATCTGAGGCCACATTTGCACTCAGGAAGATGAGCTTTCCTGACTTCAGGGCAGTTTCAACTAACTGATTTTCTCTCTCTCTCTCTCTCTCTCTCTCTCTCTCTCTCTCTCTCTCTCTCTCTCTCTCTATCTATCTATCTATCTATCTATCTTGCAACCACAAAATAAAGAAGACATTTATTTTTAAAAAAACAGCTAAAAAAGGAAAAATCTCTTTTTTCCCCCTCTAAAGAAAAGGAAAATCTCTTTAAAGATTTTCCCCCCTTTATGATTTAGTCTCCTCTTATTTTTCAACTGAAACTCAATACAATGTATCCAACATGTCTAAAATTTTATTTGATATAATTTGCAAGCCCAAGAAAAGGTCATATAAAATAGTTCTTATTTTTCAACCAAAAGAGAAAAAGAAAAAGAAAGAAGACAACTGTTGGACCACATTTATCTTTTTTTTTTCAAACATTTCACATTTATCTTTTATATTCTTCATATATAGAGAATATTTAGAATTGTGATAACCATTTTACAATATTTGTTTCCTTTTAAATAAGTAATATGTTTAAGAATACAAAGTAATTATGAGTTATATTATACTTCTAATACTTACCTTTATATTTCAAAACAACCCTCTTTTAAATATCAAAGTTTGGAGGTTAAATGACTTCTTCATGGCTACATAGACAGTAATTGTAGGAGTTAGGATTTTTTTATTGAGGTTTTTCTAACTCTAAGGCAACACTTTGTCCAGTATGGCGTATTGACACATGCGTACAACACACGTATGCATATATAAACACATATGTATTTATTTATGAATACATATGTATTTATTTTTATTTTTTCTTGCATGGTGTGGCATGAGGTAGTTAAGAGGTCATATAGGTTTCCTAATAAAGGTTTGTCTTTTAAATTTCAATCTGGCCCATACTGAAGTATTCCTAGTTGGTAAGCAAATCAGGCACTTTGAAAGCAGCATTGTCTTTATCATCATTATATCATGAAAAGAAAAATGAATATGATGCCAGCTGATGATTATATTGTTGGTTCAATTACACTTTTAAAAGTATTTTGAGATTTTAAACAAAATGTTTTAACATTGTCATTTCCTGAAATTTTTATTTTAGGGTGTTTTTTTAATCATCAGGTTCACCAAAAGGTGAATGTTAATGGCAGCATTTGAGACAAATCCCTCAGCTCATTATGCATGATGAATATGTGAAAAATACTCTTAACCCCCTGCCAAAATCAATGTGTCTTGTGACTTTTTAGCTAATTATTATAACTTCTAGAAAGGCAAAATAGGGCAACTTTGACCTTAGAATCTATTCTAAGTAACCCTGACCTGGGAGATTTATCTTACTTTTAGAGAATTACACATTATGCATTTTTCTGATTTGCATATCTATTAAATTTTAACTTCATTTTGTCATTATATATATTTTAGAATTTCATTATTATTGTTACCAACTGAGAATCTGTAAAGGTGTATAACTCACAGAAGTCATTGGGAATTCTTAATACATACTTAATTACTTCAGATGTCAACTTGAAATTAAATAAAGCAACCATCAAAAGAAAAGAAAAGAAAAAAAAACAAGTTAAAAAATAAAATCTCTTTACAGACTTTTTTCCTTTTATGATCTGGTTTCCTCTTATTTTCTAATTCAAATCTAATACAATGTACTCAACTTGTCTAAACTTTTATTTGATGTTATTAGCATGCCTTAGAAAAAGGTCAAATAAAATATTTTTAAAGCAAAGAAAATAAAAAAGAAAGAAGACACCTGCTTGACATTTACATTTTATGCTCTATATTTCTTGGTTGTAATAATAATTTCATTATACTTATTTATCTTTTAAATGAGTAATAGGTTTAAGAGTATGAAGTACTTCTATTAAAAGCAACTAAGTGTCTGATATAATAGGTTTTGTTGACTAGATTATGAATTATTATGATTTGAGTTACTTTTACATATAATAAAGCCTTATACATTTGTTTTACTATGTATTTATTATTTTTTAATATTCAAAGGAAGAAATTATTCCTTTACATCCCAAGAGCTTCCTTCCTTTCCAGATGTAACACTTTATCCTTTGCATAAGAAATTCCATCTCCCAAGTCTGCATTTTCATCCACTTTCCCATACCTAGAATTCTCTACTTAATCATCTATGTATCCTAGTTTCCACGACTTCCTTTATATCCCAGCAAAAAAAATGTAAGAAATCTTCCTTAATCTCTGTTAATACTAATGTACTCTGTTTGATATTATCCATTTATTTTGTATATATCAAGTTTAGACCGTTGTTTTCACTGTTTCTTCCATTAGACTATAAGGTCCTTGAGAACAGAAACTGTTCTGTCTTTGTTGTTTGTTGCTTTGGTTTTTTTCTTGTCTTGTTTTGCCTTTCTTTGTCTCAGGATTTAGTACCATATCTGGAACATAATAGACAATAAATACTTCATGACTTTCTTCAACTGTCTGAAGTTATTCTATAATTTTTTAAGGGAAGTAGGCTTCATTGTTTAAGGAAAACAGTAATTTTATTGATTAATGGAAATTCCTACAATGTTCTATAGATCAAATTACAACCTTAGGGGCTCCTTTACAACTAATTTTCTCCCATTCTTTCATCTTCAAGCTTGACTTAGGGCTGGATCTCTCTCATTTTAATGGCAAACATGTTTAATACTTTTGATGAAAATATACACCTATTTAATTGTCCTTTTCTACTCCCATTATATGAAACATAATGCATATTATTAATTATAACAATAATTTTATTTTATAAATAATTGATAATATTGTTATGCATACATTGATTTATTTGTATATGTGTGAGGGAGTACAATCATAATAAAAAATGAAGTGAATTGAGAAAATAAATAGTACATGTTCAAAGCTCCAGACTTCTTTCAGGAACAAAGACCTATCTTTTTAAAACAATTATTCTACATTACTAAAAAAAATTGTAAGCTAAAGAACACAATGATTTCTAAAGTCAGTATCACAGAAAGAACAATATGGAGCATATACATATGAGCAATTTACAAGTAACAAATAAGGAAATATAAATAATATTTGAAGTAAGGAATAAACTTATCGTAGGAGATGGGCAAGAAGCATATGGTATATAGAAAGACTTGTTTGGATTATGATCAGAATTGTGAATCAAAATCAGGATCCAAGTCAGTCTATTTAATTATTAAGAGGGGACTTCTAGCAATGAAAACATTTCTCCCAGTGCAAATCAGTTATTCTTCTACAATTTAAAATCCATAGTGAAGTGCCTGGCAAATTGACAGATGAAATGAATCATCCATAGTAGCATAGGTACTATATTTTGGAGTCAGGTCTTGAACCTACATGTTCTTTATTCTAGATAAATCTATCCACTGGGACAAATGCCAACTGTTTAATGTAGTTTTAAAAACAGTAAATTATTAGAATATTTACATAGAACCAAAGGGCAAAAAGGAAATTAAAAATCTAATTTATATTGCATTTAAATCATTCTGATAGCTATTTCCCCCCCTATAAATGTAGGTAGAGCCTGAATGAAAAGATGATCAAAGACAATAATAGTTAGGTCTTTTGGTTTGAAAAGACAATTGATTAAATGAATTTTTAACTTTTCACCTATGCTTTGTGTATGTGTAAGAGAAAGACAGACAGAGACTGTGACCAAGAGATCTGGCTATGTAAACCTGTTTAGATTTTGTTGATATAACTGACAGCAGAACAATTTTCTTTAAGAGAAAGGAAAAAACAATAATCCAATCAACTCTATACATAGGCATTCCTGGGACATTGTTTTATTACTTATTTCCTTCATCTTTGCAAAAATCAAATATTATAACTTATTTCCATTTTCAGGTAAAGAGAAGATGGTAGTAGCATAGAAGGAATTGACCTAGATAGAGGTACAGGCTATATGAATGAGTAAAAATAAGACATTTCCTAAAATTTCAATGCTGAAACATTTTAACTCAACAAAACAAAACAAAATTTGTTTTTCATACTTTCTTTTATATCCTATTCATATTATTTAATTAAAAAATTTAAACTCTTACCTTCTGTCATAGAATCAATACTGAATATTGATTTTGTGAAAAAAGAGCAGTATGGAATGGGCAATTGGAATTAAGTGACTTTCCCAAGGTCACACAACTAGAAAGTATCTGAGGCTAGATTAAAATACAGTACTTACTGCCTGCAGACTCTTTATCCACTGAACCACCTAGTTGCCCCTACAGTATATTCATTTTAAAATATAAAACATATCACCTGTACCCATGCACACTGGCCTTAACCTAATAGGGAGCCACAGACTTTTGTAACAAAGAAAAAACAGTTAAATAAAACCAGACAACACAAAACTTCTATTACCATACAATATTGCCCATCCATAGATCAAAATGAGGTCCATTTCTTCCTGAGGGCCAAAATTTGTCATCATATGATGCCTCATTCAGTTTGTTTTTCTTGTACTTTTAGTTTACAATATGTATGTTGCCTTCTTGGTTCTGCTTATATATCACTGTATTAGTTAATGCAAATCTTTTAACATTATTTCAAATTCCTTATAGAGTTCTGTATAGTGCAATAATTGCATTAATATACTATAATTTTTATTATCCCCAAATTAATTGATCTTTTTACTACCATATGAAGTGTTTTTATTACTAATTTTTACTATACATGGGGAAGATAATCAATTAGTTATTTAATAAACATTTATTGAGTGCTTAACATGTGTATGACAGTGTTCTAAGTTTTGGAAATACAAAAAGAAAAACAATTTTTTGCCCACCAGGTGCTTGCATTATAATGGAGAAAACTTGTACATAATGTACTACTTAAAAGTTAAATATAAAGTACATGGGGGTGGAAGGGAGGCAGAACTGGCTTAGTGGTTTGAGAGCTAGGCCTAAAGATGGAAGGTCTTGGGTTTAAATTTGGCCTCAAACATTTCCTAGCTATGTGACCCTGGGAAAGTCACATAATCCCCATTATTTAGCCCTTATCACTTTTTTTGCCTTAGAACTAATATATATTATTGATTCTAAGACAGAAAGAAAGGGAAGGAAGGAAGGAAGGAAGGAAGGAAGGAAGGAAGGAAGGAAGGAAGGAAGGAAGGAAGGAAGGAAGGATATGGAAAATAGTCTTTGGGGGAAGGCACTACTGGGAAGTAGGGAAGAAAAGCAGAGAGGAATTTTCCTAGAGAAGACTGAGCTGACAACAGTAACTTTTTTCACTAATATGAAATCTGGCATCATCAGACTATCAAAAAAATGCATGAGAATAGTTTCTCCCCAGTCTTTGATGAAATGTTAGATACATAGTAAGCATTCATAAATATTAATTGATTGCTAGGTTTATTTTTCAAAGTCATGACTAAAGCTCTTTATAAATTGTTAAATTTTATTTTATTTATTTAATTACTCTCTGCTCCTAATGACAATTATTTCTCTAAGACAGCTTTTTGCATTCTCTAACATTTCCCAGTGTTCATAACTTGGCATTTGATCTATTGACCTACTTTTCTGAACCCCGTATGGAATATACCTCTTTTTGGCTTCTCAGACAATACTTTTGCTTTGCTTAAAACCAGTCCTGAGAGAACTGTCATAGCATTCTCTAGGGGGAGATTAATTCCAAGGCTTGTTGGCCCCTTGGCCAAGTTTATTACTAATAATAAATCAGTGTTGGGCCACCCACCCCCTTGTCTTCTCTATTTGCCAATGGTCTGAAACCATTTTCTTTAGCTCATACTGTCATGATGGCCTTTAAAAGTCCCTGCTCCAGACTTATCCACTATTAGAATTCCCATTAATTTCAATGTGCAGGGATCAGACTCTTATGGAAATAGTCAGGACTTTTGGAAGGTTAGAAAGGACTGGTTTATACAAAGAATTTATCTCTGATGCAGATTTGATCAAGATGTTTCTTGTCTTAGAGTATCACAGTGAGCAATTAAAATAAAAGACTCAGTCAATGGTATTGTTCTTGATCTCAACAATAAGGAAAAAAATTACCTGTTTTTATATATTTACAATAAACAGTGATGCTTTTAGGACTAAAGTTATTTTCTTAGAATAACAGATTCACAGTGCTTTATTATTCATATAGATATTCTGGTCATCACAGGACTCTTGATTAATTTCCTGTGACCATAGGATCAGACTCCACTGGAAGAGGGACATTAGGTCCATCAATTATGTCTATGTTGTTTAAGAAAACCTTGATTTAAATTCTAATATTGCCATATACTAGCTGCATATCCTTGGGGAAATCAGTTCATCTCTTAGAATTGTTTTTCTCATTTGTAAAATAAAGAAGTTTAGATTAGCTAATCTGTATGGTTTCTTCAAGTCTTAATAGTCCATTCTGCTCTGTTCCTTAGAATAACTAGTTAGAGCCATTATAGTGCCACCATTCTTTAGAAATGTTGACAATTCAGATAATTCTCAATTATCTGCACATGAATAACTGACCACACACTTCTGAAATTAGATTTCCCTGTTAGAGAGGATACCAATAAAATATATACTGGGGGCAGCTGGGTAGCTCAGTGGATTGAGAGCCAGGCCTAGAGACAGGAGATCCGAGGTTCAAATCTGGCCTCAGACACTTCCCAGCTGTGTGACCCTGGGCAAGTCACTTGACCCCCTTTGCCTACCCTTACCACTCTTCCACCTATAAGTCAATACACAGAAGTTAAGGGTTTAAAATTAAAATATATTACTGCCCTCAAGACTGGTGAATCTGATCCAAAGGAATTCGAATTGAAAGTACAGAGGAAAAGACAAAGCTACCCATGCATATTTAGAAAAGCAGATACTGTAGAGTCTAGCAGATACAATATGGAAAAGAAAAGTATCAGTGGAGAGGACCGGCAATACATAGGAAAGCTAGAAAAATGCCAGTTAATTTATAGAATTATTAATTGATTTATTATGACCCAGAAAAAAATGGAGAAAATTTCCTGAGAGGAGTCTTGAAATCCAGCTACTCGCCCTTGTTTTCTATCCAGGAATTCATTGTGCCCAGACTGTTAATGGCTTGTATTTTCAGTCTATAACTAAGGGAAAAGGAACACAAGCAGAGGACCCTGAGACCAGAGTGGGACAGAAATTATGATGTTGTTGTTGTTGTTGTTGTTGTTGTTGAATACTAGCAGGGAAAATGGCAGCAAGTGCTTCAATTCCACTATTATACAGTAGGGCACAGAAAGTTAAGCAGCAAACATTATAGGGGGTACAGAGGAAGACAATGTGGTAATTAAAGATGGAGTGGTGGAGGAAGGCTGGCTGTGTGGAGAACAGAATGAGGAGCAAGAAGAACACAGAGAATCAGTTATATATTCTTGAATTGGAGTTATTGGCCATGGGGTGGCATAAACTCATTGCTGGTGGAGGAATGGGGAGGGAGGAGTCAGGATTTGGTAATTCATTTTTATAGGTTTGGGGGAGGGAGGGATGAACTCTTAACCATGCTACCTTAGGTTTCATTCATTAACATAGCCACATCATCTCAAAGTTATTAGCAACACTTTAGGGTTAGTTCATTAGTGTAATGCTTTTGTGGTGTTCTGATGGTTTTACTATATATGTCTGGAGTTTATTTGAGGCTTAGAGGCTATAGGCAATTAGTAGGACTGAAGGGCCCCTTCTGGTATAATGCCTAGCTGGCTTCCTTTAATTCAGCACATAGTCTCAGGATTTGGCCTTAGTTAATTTATGAGACAGTTTCCCCTGAATCCTATGCTCTGCCAATTTATGAGACATTTTGCAAGTAACTGTTATGTTCTCCTAATTTATGGGACAATCTATAAATGACTTCTAGGGCTCTCTTTCCAGTCTTACTTCCTACTATTGTTACCTTATAGTAGTTACGTATAAACTTACTATACTAATTCTAAGACGAGGGAAGGGTGTTCATCAGTGCACTAGAACATGATACTTTTTTAACATAGGCAGTGACAAATTTTATGGCTTTATATACCTATACATATTTTATGGAAAATTGGATAGTAAGCAAAGCATACTAGAAATATTTATTCAAAACATAAATTCAACATCATTCATACACTGATTTTGGTAGTATGTAACAACTGACTATGAAAAACTATATCTTACTTAAAAGTACTATATTATTAAATAAAAAGTGGCGTGAATGATATATTCATGTGAAGAAATCTACCTTGTGATGAGTATTGTGAAGATCAATGGATGTAGAAATTAATTTATTATTCCAGTAGGAGTCTACTACCAACCTCCCCACCAAAATGAAGAAGTTGATAGTGAGTTTAAGAAACATTATAAAGCTGGTAGACAGGAATCAGGTATCTGATGATATGAATTATTTGGGTATCTACTGGAGTTTTCAGTTAAAAGTAAAATATCTGATAAATTATTGAATCCATTTTAATTTTGTCCTTCCAATCCCCCCAAAAAAGCTGGTATGAGGGCTTACCAAGCCCTTTTCAGGGCTGCTTTCCTCCTTTGGTGTCCACCTGCCACCCAGCTTTGCCTGTGGCTCCAAGAAGCTGTAGTATGTTCAGTGGTCACACCTTGGTAAGCCATCTTCACAGATGGGCTAAACCCAAAAGAGTAACCAGCAGAATTCAAACACATCAGTGAGTTAGGACAGAGACTTTAAGCATATGGAGTCTTCCCCTAGGAGAAGGGACAGATGAGAACAATTTGTTCCAATGGCTATGAACACAGCTGAAGCAAGCACTGTGGAATGCTTCTAGCTTGGTCAGTCATTGAAGATGCTAAGATCATATATCATATCATAACTGAATTATATTAGACAACATTCAAACAACCCTCTATACATTTCCCTGTTTTCATGCCTGTATCCATATCATTTTTCACTCAGCATGTGCTTACATCAATCCCAGCTTAATGGATTTCCAATCGAGAAAGCTAAATATTTGGGGCCATCATAAGTAGACACTTTCAGGGACTTGGCAGTTGAAGAGTTCTCTTATCATCTCTGTCCCCAGGAGGCTTCTAGCCCTTGAAGTTTGTATGAAAGTGGCTCAAAGCCAATGAACTAGTTACACTTTCTCTTATAATCTGAGTCAGGGTCTATAGAGTCAGTGTAAAGTGAAGAGTTGTTCAGTTAGAAAATTGAATTTGGATTGTTCACAGCCAAGGCAACTCATGAAAATGTAACTTCTTTTTGTCCTCTTTTCTTGGATGTAACTAAGTCTAAAAGAATAGAACAATGAGTAACAGGAAACTAACACTAAGGGCTAGTGAGGATATAATAATAGAGCACTGAGCTATCAAGGAATGTCAAGCTATCTGACCTATCCACTGTAGAGGTGTGGAAGTACATGGAGATTTGATTGCTGAATCACACTAGTAAAGTTTCAAGGATTCTGGAGAATAAGAGAAGTGCTCTGGAACACAGTGGAACAAAGTTTCTCTCTCTCTCTCTCTCTCTCTCTATATATATATATATATATATTTTACTGCCCATGTGTGTCTTATCTCATTAACTTTTTATCTTAAGCCCAGATCACAGAATTTACCATACATAGGCCTGGTCTAGAATAAGTATAGAAAATCTGGGCTTAAGATAAAAATTTAATGATATAAGACACACATGGGCAGTAAAATCACAAAATAATTTTACTTAAGATTAAATTAAGTCAAAATTCATACAAAATGTCCCTTTCCCTACGTATTCATCATGACAAAAGTCACAGTAAGCGAGGAAAGCTTCTTATCAGTTCCATTAGATTGTGATCTTGAACTTTCATCTACTCTTTCCTAGTTCCAGGAAAACTAACTTACTTTTTTTCTCCCAGAATTTTGTAATTCATCTCCTAGCTGCTTGTCTCTGTTCAAGTTACCTCCTCCATTTGTAACTTTATCTTTTCTTATCCTTAGCTCCACCTAATCAATCAATCATCCTTATGTCCCAGGCACTATCCTAAGTACTAGAAATACAAAAAGAGGCAAAAATACCTATGCCTTGAAAGAATTTACAAGCTAATTGGAGAGATAACATGCAAAAATATATATATAAGGAAGCAAGCTTGTTATGTTTAAAATTCTTTGAAGATCATATCTTAATTTGTATTATGTTTTAATTTATATTATATTATTAAAAAATAAAAAATGGGACACAGAAAGAAAAAGCACAAGTCACATGTGGCCTGCCACTCTTTTAGCCACCTACCCCCAAAAGCCTACTGTACCTGCTCCTGCCAGTTCTCATCTGTTCTTGGTCCAGGATTCCAAGAGAAGAGATTGATTTTCTCCCCTTTGCCAATTTAGTCTCTTTATTATGTCCCTTTCCCAAGCCTCTGAAGTACTCTGACCTAAGTCTGACCCAGAGGTAAGTCTTATGGATGCCAGGAGTAACACCAGGGCATATGGACTTTTCTCCATATGGCTCTGCCTCATTCATTTAATCGCTTTACCACTTAAGAGGCTTATTTATAGAAAAATCAAGAATTTGTCTGCAACCTGCTTCAACAAATGGGGAGAATCTAGTTCAACTTAAAATCAAACTTTGTTCCCCTTTGGAGAGGTGGTCTCAGGGTGCTAAAAAGTGGTACAAATTAATTAACTTTTGTCAACCTTGAAAAACCTTGAAAAACACCAGACCACCAAAGCCTTTTATCAAGAAAAGGGAGACAATGCTCTTAGGGCTACCACACAGACATGACACCACCAGAACTAAGCTCTAGGACTCTGGGAGCAAGCTATCAGGGAAAATGCACCACAAAGAGTAGGAAACTCCATCGTCAGAATACCCAACTAATTGAAAAACTTGGGATCTTATATACACTTTGAGGAATAAAGGAAAGAACAACTGATTCGCTTATGTGGAGACAAAAGAAGGAAGAGTTCAACCAAAGGCTACCTGGGCGAGGCCTAGATACAATGGGAGATGCTTCTAATATAAAAGTTTACTTAAGATTAGACTAAATCTGCTAATTCTATCTAGGGTGATATCACTGGATAGTTGAAGGTTTATTATTTAGTTTAGGACAAGGGTTAGTCTGGGAGTTCCTTGAAGGTAAATTCCCAAGGGACAAAAGTAAATTTGGGTGTTTCATAAAACAAAGTTGTCACTTTCCACACTATATAAAAGATAAATAAGTAATAATTAACAAGGAAGGGACTATGGGAGAAGATGGGATGGGATATCAAGAAAAAATAGGATTTTAGTTGGGACTTGGAGAAAATGAGAGAAATCAGAAAAAGGAGCAGAGTTAAAAAAAAAAAAAGCATTCAAAGCATAGGGAGCAACCAGAGAAAAATGCCTGGTGTCATGAATTGAAAGGTTTTATTCATGAATTACTTGGGAGGCTAGTATCATTGGATTGAAGGAAAAAGTAGCAGGCAAATGTTTAAGAACACTTGAAAGGTAGGAGGGGGCTATGTAAAGGGCACCCCCTCCTCTCAGAGTAGGGGTCTTCAGACCAGCTTCCCTGCGCTGCAATACTGGACATCACATGAATGCCCTAAACAGAGGTCACAGGTGAAGAGTCCTAGAGACATCTAGGGACATGACCCGGAACTAAAGGTTATGGATCCGGGTCAAAAGAAAGGATAAAAGATGGGGTTGAGGCTATATCTCTCCACACAGCTGGAGAGGGAGAGGGAAAAGGAGAGGGGAAGGGGGAGCGGGAGAAACCCCCCTCCGATCCCCTTCCTTTCTTTTGGCCCAGATCAGTAACGTTTAGTTCCGGGTCATGTCCCTAGGACTCTTCACCTGTGACCTCTGTTTGGAGCGTTCACATGAAGTCGAGTCACACCAAGTAGGGATGCAGGTCGGATGACTACTGGAGAACTGGGTTGGTTCCCTTTACATAGGGCTAGGTTATGAAAGGCTTTGAATGCTAAATAGAACGTTTTGTATTTAATTTGGGAGATAAGAAGTCATTGGAGAAGCTCACTTTAGGTAACAATTCCCATATGAAGCTGCTTCTGATCAGCTAAATTGTTAATGTTCTCTCCTTAACACAAATTTATATATTTACATCCAAAGGTATTGTAGTTTAATATGGGCATTTATTTGTACCTTAGAAATAAATCATAGCTGCAAATCAAGACTTGATGTTTTGTTGATTATCTATACTTAATAAAGAGTTAGTAATGCAGATTAAACTTAAAAGTGTGTTTGTATGCATTTCCAGAAACAAACTCTTTGCACCAATAAGGTTGTTAACATTTACCAGCATGAGCTTGTCTTGCTCTAAATAGAGTTACTGCTTGATCTCTATTCAGTAAAAATCTCAGGGAATGAAGTCATAATCAGATGAGCCCTGGTGACTAGAGGATGAAGATGAGGAGGAAGAGGAGGATGTCTTGCATTCATATAGCACTTTAAGGTTTCAAGTGCTTTACATATGTTTTCTCATAATTGCCTCTAATATCCCTGTTTACGAGTTGTATTCCCCAATAGAAAATAACTTACTTGAACACAGGGATTGTGTTTGTCATTATATCCCCATAAATTAGCATAAGGACGTTTGTATAATAATATTTTAAAAATTAATTTAAAGTTAATTGTGGTCATTGCCTTCAGTTCCATAGATGTTATGATATTAGATATTTTGATGAATTACTATAGTCAAAACGCTAATCACCTAATGGCCACCCTATGTTAATGAGTGAGTATATCTGACTCCCTCTGTCAAATGCCTTTCTTGTTTGGAGATGTCTTCTATGACTTGAATTCTTCCATCTATCCTTAGAATCAGGAAGACTGAAAATTCTGCCTTGAATAATTCTGTGACCCTGGGTCTCCTTTATTTTGTTTATAAAAAGGAGAGGTTGAACACAATGATCATTAAGTCCCCTTGCAATCATGTCTGTTATCCTAAGAACTGAGAATCACCTCTTCTCCATTATAAAATATAAAAATTGGGCCTTATTAAGTGAAAATTAATGTGAATAAAATAAATACTTTTCTAATCATGTACAAAAGATGTAGTGTAAAATTTCACAATGGGAAGATGTGACTATAAAAAAAGTTCAAAGACAACTTATTGGTTTTGAGTGACCTCCTAGATCAATTTGAGTCAATAGTATTTATAGGTAATTCATAAATAAATACATAATAAACATCTAATAAGATTCAGGCTCATTAATAGAACTAGAGTATCTGGAATAAAAGCAGTCATATTTCTGGGCCAGCCACATCTGAAGTACTTTGGCATGACACTTTAGAGGAGGTTTTGAAAAGCTAAAAAGGTGAACCACAGATCAATATATAGTAACAGAACTCAAAATTCCACTATGTAAAATTAGAATTTGTGGATAATTAGCCTGAGAAATTTAGTGGAGACAGATTTAACATCCTCATATTTGTAAAGTTTAATATCCTCATATATTTGTAAAGTTACTATATAGAAAAAAAAGAAATAGACATTCTATTTGTCTCCAGAGAATCAGTTTAGGCTTAATGAGTGGAAATTAAAAGAAGGAAGATTTTGATTCAAGATAAGTACAAATTTACTGTCTAAATGAACTGTGCTGAGTTGGAGGTTCAGTTTCCCACCACCAAACATCTTCAGATGGAGGCTGGAAGAAGACTGATAAAGGATGGTTTATGTATACACATTATGCTTTAAAGATGTTTTTAGTAGGGGTTAAAATAACACTTCCAAGAGGTCTTCCCCCATATCTGAGGTTATTTAGTTGTTAAATTCAAAATTGTCTTCATATTGACTAACTGTATTCTTTTTGTGTTTATTTCTCTTTTGCTGTGTAGACATAATTCTCAAAGGAAGGTGCTTGTGAATTCGTGAAACATGAAAATGAAATTAATACAATTCATTTAAATCCAGAAATTATTTATTACTACAGGAGGTGTTAGTATATATTGTGAAAAAAACAAATTCTTGCTTGCAAGTAAGATAAAATTACATTCTGCTGAGAATGCATGGTTACACACACATGCAAACATATATACACAAATACAAGCACTCACCTGAGTCCTTAATATTATCTAACATGTGGGCATACATAGCTACTTTCAAATTTTAAGGGCCATAATCAAACAGATCTTTATAATAATTATGATGATGATAAAATATGAAACAAATATAATTGTTTTATTTTAATTTCTGCTTTTAAATTAAAATATTTTTCTAGATTACATTGATATAATTTTATACTCATTTTCTGACATTTTACAATCCAGCTTCTTTCTCTTTCTCTTTCCTTCTTACCTGCCTCTCCAAAAAGGCAGGCAATGTGATATAGATGGTACTTATATGATCATATAACACATATTTTATTTCCCTGTTTATCATATTGTAAACAAGTCACATATTGCTTACACTAGTGAAAAATGCCAATGGTATGCTTCAACTTGCATTTAGGAACTCTGTCAATTCCTTCTATGACAGTGGATATTCTTTTTTGTCAAGAATTCTTTTGGAGTTGTCCTGCATCCTTGCATTGTTATTGTTCATTATTGCTGTTACTGTGTACAAAATGATGTCTGAATTTTCCTCACTTCACCTTGCATCACTTCACATAAGTCTTTCCAGGTTTGTGTGTGTGTGTGTGTGTGTGTGTGTGTGTGTTAATTTTGTTCATTATTTCTTATAGTTCAATAGCATTATATTATAATCATATTCCAGAAATTTTACCATTCCCCAGCTAATGGGTACTCCTTCAATTTCCAGTTCTTTGACAGCACAAAAAGAGGTGCTAAAAATAGTTTTTGTACAAGTTGGTCTTTTCCCCTATCTTTTATCTCTTTGGGGTATAGTTCTAGGGATGATATTGCTGGGTCATAGGATATGCACAGTTTTATGGCATTTTAAACATGGTTTCAAATTTCTCTCCAGAATTACTGTATTAGGCTTGTTTTAATTTCATCCATTAATTGGAGTTAAGGTACAGGACCATAGATTAGGATATGGAATAAACCTTAAGAGAAGAGCTAATTCAATCTTCTCATTTTTGTAAATGAGGAAATTGAGGCCTTGAAAGATTAAGTGATTAAATATATACCGATAGTACATAACCAAGTGGAGATTTGAACTTGGATTTTCTGAATCTAATACTTCCTTCAAAATTTTAACCATTATGTAATTTTATAAGCTTCCATTATCAGAAAATACCAGAGAATGATGTTCCCCGTTTCCCTCAGTTTTTTAGTTGTTGTTGTTGTTGTTGTTGTTGTTGTTAAAATGAAGACCATTTGTTACATCCAAAAAATTATTCTGAAGCTCATTAGATTTGGAGGCAAAAAAAAAAAAAGTTTAGACCCCATCTCTGCTACTTACTACATGGAAGTGTATTGATGGTTTGCTTAATTTATAAGGGCCTTCATTTTTCTTTTCTGTAGCATCAGAGATACATGAGAGAGGTCAAGATAACTTCTGAGATCCCTTTACTCTCAAAATATGATTTAATTTTTTAAATAGCACTTATTTTTATAGTAATCTATTTTCTATGTATGGTAAATATAAGTAAACCATTTTTTTATGATTCCATATCATTTGGTGCCACAGGACTTTCCAAAGCTGTTATTTTTATTTTTTAAATATAATTGTTCATTAAAAAAGCTTCATTGCTGTAGAAGGAAAGGATATCATCCTCAATCAGGACTGATCCCAGATTTTTCCTGTAATTTGCTTCTTAGAGTACAATTCTGACATGACAACTTATTTATTTCCATTTATATCTATCTCCTAAAAGTGGAGTACCAAAAATATTTTATTTAATGGATGAAAACTTATTTTAAATTCATTTAAAATTCTTGCATTTTTTGGTTCTGTTTAAAAGAAAAACAGATCTGTGACAGTATTTTTTTTACAATACTTCATCAAAATATTTGATGATTTTAAATTATAGCCTAAAGATTCTTTTGTGGATTTATGACTTTCCCTATGCTTCATAATACTCAACAGATATATTTACATCATTATTTTCTTAGGTATTTAATATTAGAAAACTAATTCAGCTTTCAATATTACCACATTATTATATTCTATTATACTGTCAGGGTAGCCTAGGAAAAAGAGCAATGTTTTGAAATTTAAGTAACCTAGAGTCTAAACTTGGTTCATTTACCAACATGCTGTGTGAATTTGGGGAAAATGCTTGAATTCTTCACTCATAATTAGTTTGCTGAACTGTAAAATAAGAGGGGAAGGCTTGGACTAGATGGTCTCAAAAGTTCTTTTTACCTTTGATTTGCTAACATTATTTATGAGTAAAAAAACTAGAATTATACCATATCCTACACATGAACAGGATTACAAAAGCATTTTAAAGAATTTATAACCTGAAAAAAATGGAGGTTAATTTCCTCAAATCTGCCTCAATAATTGTAATAACAATTGGGAAAACAAAACAAACCATGTATTTAACATTTTTCAAAACTAGCTTAGAGTTACTGTGGAGAGAACTAACATTTTTAAGGGCTTTTCAAACCAAGAGGGGGAATGGATTGAGGAACATATTTGTATTATTTTTCTTGGTATCATAGAACAGGAAGTTGTGGAGACTAATTTTGTCCCAGCAAAAGAGAGTTGAGGGACACACTTTCTAATTGTGAGTACAGTCACCAAATGAAAAGTGCTTCTTCTGGAAGTAGTAAGTTCCTCATCATTAGAAGTTTTTAAGTACAAATTGGATGATCTATTGTTGGTAGTATTATTGTGATGTCTTTTCATGTAGTGGTTCAACTAGGTTATTTAAAAATTCTCCCCTGGTTCTGATATTTTATGATTCTACTAGATCATAAGCTTTGTAAGGGCAGAAACCTTGATTTATTCAGTGGTCTATCCCTCAAGACCAAGTACAGAGAATTGAACATAGTAAGGAAAAATCTTTGAACCAAATTCTTCTTAGAAAGACTAAAGTTGTTTCTACTTTCATCATGGAGATATAAATTATCAGTCAGTTTGTTTTAAAGTTTAGTGCCTGGGCTGAGATACCAATTATGCCATTTACTATCTTTGTAATTTGAGGCAGGTTGCTTAACGTCTCTGGGCTTCAACTTTCTCACCTATAAAATGATAGACATGAATTTAATGACCTCTGATCTCCCTTTTAACTCTACAACTGTGATAAAATGATTACTGTTTTCTAGAAAGAACTTTGTTGCTTGCTGGGATCATATAATCCAACTGAGAAAATGAGTTGTTTTATTTATACCAAAAAATATTACTAAAGCTAAACAAACACATCATTATTGATTGCTACTTACTACTGTTTTTGGTATGGATTTAGGATGAATTCTGCTTTTCTCTATTTATAAGTTGTTTAAGGATACGGTAAGGTAATATTCACGGTAAGTTTTGCCTTTTCCATATTTCTATTTTTTCTTCATTTCATCCATATTAAAGGGAGTATGATATAGTCCAGTGGTGTGAAACTCAAATGGAAACAGAAGCCATTAATACACACATAAGAAACCCTGAAGGTATCGTATCGATTTAGTTTTAAAATGTAATGCTACCTATATTTTATTGCATTTTTAAAAAAATTATTATTTACCAATTACATTTTAATCTTTTTGCAGCTACAATCTGGAATTTTGCTGGCCATATTGCCATTGATCTAATGGTATAGTAAACAAAGCAGAGGACTTCTAATCAGGAGTAACCTGGGACACTGAATTTCTTTGTGTTTCAATTTCTCCATCTGTTTACCACAAATAAACAATGAACTCACTACCTTAACTGGAAGTCCTCTATTTCCCAATTCATAGTATTTATATTTGCAAGTATTGATGACTATATTTGTCAGCTATCTCAGTCATGCATTCCTTACAGAATGGTATCTTCCACTTAAATGCTCAAAGAATATTTTTTATGTTTTTATAACATTTATTAATATTCATTTTTAACATGGTTGCATGATTCATGCTCCTCCTTCTCCCTTCACCCCCCGCACTCCCCCCACCCATGGCCGATACGCATTTCCACTAGTTTTGTCATGTGTCCTTGATCAAGACCAATTTCCAAATTGTTGGTAGTTGCATTGGTGTGGTAGTTTCAAGTCCACACCATCAATCATGTCCACGCCGACCTATGTGTTCAAGCAGTTGTTTTTCTTATATGTTTCCTCTCCTGCAGTCCTTCCTCTGAATGTGGGTAGCTTTCTTTACCATAAATCCCTCAGAATTGTCCTTGGTCATTGTATTGCTGCTGGTACAGAGGTCCATTACATTCAATTTTACCACAGTATATCAGTCTCTGTGTACAATGTTCTTCTGGTTCTGCTCCTTTTGCTCTGCATCTGTTCCCGGAGGTCTCTCCAGTTCGCCTGGAACTCCTTCAGTTTATTATTCCTTTTAGCACAATAGTATTCCATCACCCGCATATATCACAGTTTGTTCAGCTATTCCCCATTTTAAGGACATACCCTCCTTTTTCAATTTGTTGCCACCACAAAAAGCGCAGCTATAAATATTTTCGTACAAGTCTGTTTATCTATGATCTCTTTGGGGTACAAACCCAGCAATGGTATGGCTGGATCAAAGGG
>NC_058131.1:494088933-494090459 GCF_016433145.1 Gracilinanus agilis
CTTATTGATACTTTTGATTTCTTTACCTGAAAATTGCCTATTCATGTATCTTGCCCATTTATCAATTGGGGAATGGCTTGATTTTTTATACAATTGCTTTAACTCCTTGTATATTTGAGTGATTAGACCCCTGTCAGAGTTTTTCGTTATAAAGATTTTTTTCACAATTTGTTGTTTCCCTTCTGATTTTGATTACATTGTTTTTGTTTGTACAAAAGCTTTTTAGCTTAATATAATCAAAACCATTTAATTTACATTTTGTAATTTTCTCTAACTCTTGCTTGGTTTTAAAGTCTTTCCTTTCCCAGAGATCTGACAAGTATACTATTCTGTGTTCACTTAACTTATTTGTAGTTTCCCTATTTATATTCAAGTCATTCACCCATTCTGAATTTATCTTGGTGTAGGGTGTGAGATGTTGATCTAAACCTAATCTCTCCCATATTGTTTTCCAAATTTCCCAGCAGTTTTTGTCAAATAGTGGATTCATGTCCCAAAAGTAGGGCTCTTTGGGTTTATCATACACTGTCTTGCTGATGTCATTTATCCCAAGTCTATTCCACTAACCCTCCTCTCTATCTCTTAGCCAGTACCATATCGTTTTGATGAATGCTGCTTTATAGTATAGTTTAATATCTGGTACTGCTACACCCCCTTCCTTCACATTTTTTTTCATTATTTCCCTTGATATTCTTGATCTTTTGTTATTCCAAATGAAATTTGTTATAGTTTTTTTCTAATTCAGTAAAGAAGCTTTTTGGTAGCTTGATAGGTATGGTGCTAAATAGGTAAATTAATTTGGGTAGAATTGTCATATTTATTATGTTAGCTCATCCTACCCATGAGCAATCAATGGCTTTCCAATTGTTTAGATCCAGTTTTATTTGTTTGGAAAGTGTTTTGTAGTTGTTTTCATATAATTGCTGTGATTGTTTTGGTAGGTAGATTCCTAAGTATTTTATATTGTCTAGCGTGATTTTAAATGGTGTTTCTCTTTCTACTTCTTGCTGCTCTAGTGTGTTGGAAATGTATAGAAATGCTGATGATTTATGTGCATTTATTTTGTATCCTGCAACTTTGCTAAAGTTGTTGATTATTTCTACAAGCTTCTTAGTTGATTCTCTAGGATTTTTTAAGTATACCATCATATCATCTGCAAAGAGTGATACCTTATTCTCCTCCTTGCCTATTTTGATACCTTCAATTTCTTTTTCTTCTGTAATTGCAACTGCTAGTGTTTCTAGTACAATGTTAAATAATAGAGGTGATAATGGGCATCCTTGTTTTACTCCTGATCTTATTGGGAAGGCTTCTAATTTATCCCCATTGCATATGATGTTTGTTGATGGTTTTAGGTATATACTGTTTATTATTTTTAGGAAAGGTCTTTCTATTCCTATACTTTTCAGTGTTTTCAATAGGAATGGATGCTGTATTTTGTCAAAGGCTTTTTCAGCATCTATTGAGATAAGCATGTGATTTTTATTTGTTAGACTGTTGATATGGTCAATTATGTGGATGGTTTT
>NC_058131.1:494095457-494144612 GCF_016433145.1 Gracilinanus agilis
TTTTTGTAAATATTCGTCCATATCTCCTAAATTGTTATATTTATTGCCATATAATTGGGCAAAATAGTTTTTAATGATTGCCTTAATTTCCCCTTCATTAGAGGTGAGGTCTCCCTTTTCATCTTTGATACTATCAATTTGGTTTTCTTCTTTCCTTTTTTTTATTAGAATGACCAGTACTTTGTCTATTTTATCTGTTTTTTCAAAGTACCAGCTTCTACTCTTATTTATTAATTTAATAGTTCTTTTACTTTAGATTTTATTAATTTCTGCCTTGGTTTTTAGTATTTCTAATTTAGTTTTCATCTGGGGATTTTTAATTTGCTCACTTTCTAATTTTTTGAGTTGCATGCCCAATTCATTGATCTCTGCCCTCCTTAATTTGTTAATATATGCACTCAAGGATATAAATTTCCACCTGAGTACTGCCTTGGCCGCATACCACAGAGTTTGGTAGGATGTCTCATCATTGTCATTTTCTTCAATGAAATTGTTGATTGTTTCTATGATTCCTTCTTTGACAAATTGGTTTTGAAGAATCATATTATTTAATTTCCAATTAGTTTTTGATTTTCCTGTCCAAGTGCCCTTACTAATTATTATTTTTATTGCATTATGATCTGAGAAGGTTGCATTTATTATTTCTGCTCTTTTGCATTTGTTTGCAATGATTCTATGCCCTATAACATGGTCAATCTTTGTGAATGTGCCATGTGCAGCTAAGAAGAAGGTGTATTCCTTTTTGTCCCTATTTATTTTTCTCCACATATCAATTAGATCTAATTTTTCTAGGACTTCATTCACCTCTCTTACCTCTTTCTTATTTATTTTTCGGTTTGATTTATCTAGATCTGACAGAGGAATATTTAGATCTCCCACTAGTATGGTTTTACTATCTATTTCCTTCTTGAGCTCTGCCAGTTTCTCCTTTATGAATTTGGATGCTATGCCACTTGGTGCATACATATTGAGCAGTGTTATTTCCTCATTGTTTATACTGCCTTTTATCAGGATGTAATGACCTTCCCTGTCTTTTTTAATCATATCTATTTTTACTTTGGCTTTGTCAGAAATCATAATAGCCACTCCTGCCTTCTTTTTCTCATTTGACGCCCAAAAGATTTTGCTCAAACCCTGAACCTTAAACTTGTGTATGTCCACCCACCTCATATGTGTTTCTTGTAGACAACATATGGTGGGATTTTGGTTTCTAATCCACTCTGCTATTTGCTTCCGTTTTATGAGCGAGTTCATCGCATTCACATTCAGAGTTATAATCATCAGTTGTGCATTTGCTGACATTTTCAAATCCTCCCCCATTCCTATCCCTTCTCCTTAAACTATTTCCTTTAAAACCAGTCGTTTGCTATTAAGACCCTATCCCTTATCCCCTCCCTTGATTAACTTCCCTTTCTATCCCCTCCCTTATTTCCCCCCCCCTTTTTGTTTTTAAAGGCCTTATGAATTCCCTCCCCCTTCTCCCCTCCCTTTTTTTGTCCTCCCCACTCCCCTCCTCCCCTTGGTTTATCCCTTCTAACTTTCTCAGAAGGGTTAGATAAGAGTTTTATTTCCCAATGGATAGTATAGCTACTCTTCCCTCTCCGGGTTGATTACACTGAGAGTAAGGTTTGATTATTACCTCTTTATGCTCTCTTCCTCTCCTTCTTATAATAGTATTTGTCCCTCTCCCTCCCATGCCCTCTTTGTGTGTAATAGAATATTCTATTTTCTTATTCACTCAAGTTTCTCTTGGTGTCCCCTGCTATTCACCACCTCTTTCCCATCCCCCATGTCATCTTAGATTATTTAGTGTTCCACCCTCACTCTGTGAATTATTCTTATTACTATAATAGTGAATATTATAATAGTGAATAGAGTTCACTACAGAGAATTATACATAACATTTCTCTACATAGGAATACAGATAATTAGATCTCACTGAGGCCCTTTAAAAGGAAAATTTAAAAATTATAAGTTTTCTTTCTTTCCCTTCTGTATCTTATTTACCTTTTCATGTTTCTCTCGATTTTTGTGGTTGGATATCAAACTTTCCATTTAACCCTGGTCTTTTCTGTGCAAATACCTGGAATTCTTCAATTTTGTTGAATGCCCATACTTTCCCCTGCAAATATAAAGTCAATTTTGATGGGTAGTTGATCCGTGGTTGCAGGCCCAGCTCTCTTGCCTTTCTGAATATCGTATTCCAAGCCTTGTGATCTTTTAACATGGAGGCTGCCAGATCCCGTGTGATACTGATTGGTGCTCCTTGATATTTGAATTGTTTCTTTCTGGCTTCTTGTAAGATTTTTTCTTTTGCTTGGAAACTCTTGAATTTGGTAATTATATTTCTGGGTGTTTTCTTTTCTTGATCAAATGCTTCAGGTGTTCTATGAATCCTTTCGATGTCTATATTGCCCTCTTGTTGTAGGACTTCAGGGCAATTTTGCTGAATTATTTCTGTCATTATCGAGTCCAGGTTTCTATTAATTTCTGTTTTTTCTGGAAGACCAATTATTCTCAAATTGTCTCTTCTAGACCGGTTTTCTTGGTCTGTCACTCTCTCATTGAGATATTTCATGTTTCTTTCTATTTTTTCAGTCTTTTGACTTTGTTTTATTTGTTCTTGTTGTCTTGAGAGATCATTAGCTTCTACTTGCTCAATTCTAGTCTTTAGGGATTGATTTTCGGCCATAATCTTCTGGTTTTCGGCCATAATCTTCTGGTATTCCTTTTCAATCTGGTCATTTCTGGTGTTCAATTTGCTTATCAGTTCATTTAGTTTCTGAGCCTCACTTTCCAATTGCAAGATTCTACCTTTTAAACAGTTATTTTCTTGCCAGATCTCTTCCATTTTCCTCAAAATCTCAGTTTTGAACTCTTTCCATAGCTTGTGAGGAGTTTTTCTTATTTGAGGAGGGTCTGGATGCTTGTTTGTTCTCCTTATCTCTTTGCTGGGTTGTCTGGATTTTCTCTGTGTAAAAGTTGTCAAGTGTTAAATGCTTCTTTTTCTTGTTGTTATTCTTTCTCTTCTGAGCTTCCTGAGACTGGGTAGCCATCATTAGCCCAGCAGCTTCTCAGGTTTATCCTTGCGCTCAGGGTCTGTCCACGGTCTATTGGCTCCTGAGGTCTGAGTTCTGGTTTTTTCCAAGGTCAATCCCCCTGGAGGACCCCCTTGCTTGATCCTCTACAGGAGGTTCCTTTACAAGTCTCAGGGCGCTGCTTCCACAGTCGTATACCCGTCCAGGCTGGTTCCCCACTCAGGATTTCAGAGCTTTAGTTCCTGGTTGTGTCTGCCTCCACCTATGCCTCCACCAGTGCCTGTGCTCTGAGCCTGCGCTCTGAGCCGGAGTTCTGCGCCCTGCGTCCACTCTCTGCTCCCGTGCTCAGATTTCGCGTGCGTTTTTTGGCTTATTGGGGTCCTAAATCTTGCTGCTCTCAGGAACAGGCCACGGAGCTGCCAATGACTCGATGGGTGCCCCAAACTTGCTCTATTTCGTTTTATCTGGCTTCGGCGCTATAGGTGTTGTGTGTAGAGTGTGTGGGGGTGGGGTGGTTGCTCTCCCCGAGATTTAGTGAGAGTAGTTTCACCCCTTTATAGCATGGAAATGCCTCAATTCCACATACCTTCCACGCTGTGCCTTGTTGTGGGGTTCCTCCGTTCGTCTGGACTTGTTTTTATGTCCCCTTGAGGAGTTTTGTGTGTTTAGGTCAGGAGAGGTTAAGAGCTGTTTCTTACTCTGCCGCCATCTTAACCCGGAACCCAGCAATTCTCAAAGAATATTTTTGACTGAATAATATATACTATTTCTTTAGGAAAGAATCTTAATGGATCCATGTTTCTATTTCCCCATCTGTAAAAAGAGGGGGCTAAGCAAGTGACATTTAAGGTCCTCTGCAGTACTAAAAAAATATCTGATTTGGAGCTTTTGTCTGTATTGGTTTTAAGATTTAAGATAGTTTATCCAAGGCAGATAGTATAACCTCTGGGAAGCAAGATTTTTTGACTTCTCTCATGATCTGCTGCATTTGGCATTAGCTTAAGGCCACAGATTAATAATGGTTCTGTGTATTTATTAAATGTCCTTTATTCATATTCCTTAAATCACTTTGCAAATGTCACTGGAGGAAAATTATTGCTCTTACTTTTGGCAAAGGTAGAGAAAAGGTAACAGTAGACTTTATCAAGACATACTTAAGAGTTTGATCCCACTTTTAGTCCCACTTTAAACTAATCATCCTTTGAGTTAAAGTGCTTAATTTAAAATAATGTTGGATAAAATGGTGAAAAAGGAATACATAATGGAAAAAACATTTTGTGCTTTCTATTAAATATAGATTTGCCACTGATGGCTTGTCATCTGCTTCTTATTATTGGTTAAAGTCAAAGATGTGCCTTCAAAGTTGATTTTCAGTTCCATTTTTGTTAACTGCTAATGTATTTCCTCCATTTGATCTATATATCTCAGTCTCATGGACTCTGATAGTCATTACCTGACTTTGATTCTTGTGTCTTCTCTAATTTAATATCATCTTCCTTGGAAAGTATCCAAGTAGACTAACTAAAACTCCAGTGGATCCTTGTCTAATTGGATAAACACTAATTTTATTTTTAAGTAATGGATTATGAACTTAAACTTTAAACATCAACAAAACCAATTAAACATTTGTTGAAATTCTTTGTTTTAAAAAAAAAAGACTTGTAACTGCAGAATGCCCATAGAAATTTATCAGGTGGGTGCTTTCTATTTCCTTAAGTTTTCTTTATCCAATCATTTCTTTATTTCTCCATTTTTTTCCTTTTAGGACAATCTTTAGTTAGTATGTATTATACTATTCTAATTCTTTTTCTTTCCTTCAAATTATACTGCAGAATTTTTCAAATTCTCTTATATTCCTTGAACTTATTTCTGTTTCATTATTAGTATAGCATCTCATTGATTTATTACTGAATGAATAAAAGTAAGAATTATTGTACAAATCATATAAAATGACCAACACCTCCTTGAATACCATCTAGCCTCAGGCTAGATTGAGGCAATTGAGGATACTGTTCCTGAGAGAGTTAGGAATGACAATACTTTCAACCCAGTGATATCAACCATATCTCTGAGAAGCACCCCCTCTGTTAATAAAGCATGCAAACTGCTCCTACAGGTACTACAGCCACAGCTATTAAAGACCCAGAAAGTAAATTTTCTAACAGAGTCCTTGGTATTGAAAAAGTTTAACATAAGAAACATATTTTGTCAATGAAAATGACATTAAAGAATGGGCATTAACATATGTTTTGCTGCTGCATCCTAAGTACATGAGACTTTTACAACTGATTTAAAGCTAATACCTACCATATGTGTTGTTTGCCCTATTAGAATGTGAGTTCTTTGAGAATAGATAATATCTTAGTTTTTTGTGTCACTAGGGCTTAATTCTTGACACACGGATAATATTTAATAAATACATCATGCAGTCATTCATTCATCCATTCATTTATTCATGGCATTAACATGTATAATGAAGTGTACTATGTACTGGAGACTAAAATAAAAAAGCAAGACTTTCCCTATTCTCATAAAAGCTCATATTCATCTATTCTAATGGGGAGAGATACTTATAAGATGATTCAGTGGCAGGGCAAATAGAAAATCTCAGTTGGGCTAATATTGCATCCATACAAGGCAACACATTTTCTTTTCATGTAATTTTCAGTGATATAATTATGAGTTTTTAATATTGCTATTTAGAGGTTCCAAATTTTGTGTAAGATCTTGCCTCCACAAGGATTGCTTCCTAAGACAATGGTGGCCACTTACAGGTTGGAAGTAGGACTGGTGGGGATGCTTTGTGTGGTTTCTTGTAGTTTTCTTGCCATTGGCAGAAGTTAGGCATTAATGCTTGTCAACAATGACTACGGTCTTGATGATGACTGTAAATAAGGGTGGTGAGCTGGGGCCCCTGTTCCACCTAAGGTTCTTGTTTGCAATCTCATGGGCTGTAGTCTCAGAAGAGGTGGAATATGTGGTATGTTTGGACAGAAAGAGACGAGAAGCAGTCTTGCTTGTCTTTTCTCTGCCTTGTGGCACTTTGTTACTTTATCCAGGTTGACTGACATGCTGTATGGGTGACAGTTGGCTGGAAATAAGTGTTGATAATAGTGGGATGATGAGACTTTTCTCCACTGAGATTGCTCCACATGATGGCTGCAAGGAAGGTATTTTGGAAGCAGGTTTAATGGCCTTGGTATTCATTACTAATTTCTTGGCTCTTGGGCTTACCTTTAAGTTCAAACAGGAATCTCAAGCCAGGCTGAAGATTCAATCAAGGCTATGACAAGAATTATGTCAAACCCCAAAATACAACAGTTATATGGTAGTCATTATTCAGCCGTGTCAAACTACTAAAAATGTAGGCTGTTTTGAGTTCTTCATGACACACACAAAAATTTTAAATTTACCTTTGAACGTAAAGAGTTCTTTGTTTCTGTGTCAGTATATATGTTCTTTGTTACTTTTCCTCTCTTTATCTGTCTCTTTCTGTTTCTGTATGTTTATCTGTCTCATGAAAACTTGAGAAAAGGTAGCATGTGAAAGAAATAGAAAATAGGCCAGTCACTTGGCAGTACTGAGTGATTCATAACCTTTGTTCTCCACTAGGATGATTGTGATGTCAAGAAAAAAGAAAGGACAGTACACAAAACATTAAGTAGAACTCTGGAGAATTTATGGCAAGATATGGCATATTATTATGAGTCAGTTTTCTTCAGATATGATCCTGAACTTTTATTTCCTGTAAAGTTTTAGGAGTCAGTGTGGTCTCATGTTTTGCCTGTCTCATCATATTTAAAGATCTGCACATGTGAATATGGACTAAGAGATCATTTGCATACTAGAACCAGGATATGCTCTTGTACCCCTTGGTGATTACAGGAGTGCCTGTCCTATTCAGAAACCAAGTTTGAAAGTAACTGAAGGGATAGGAAGGAAATTTTATGTAAATCACTACATCTAAACAGGAATTTCATCCACAGTCACAACAGATGGTTACTCAAATTCCTATTAAAAACTTCCAGTGATGAACAAGTCCTGAGGCTAGAAACAGTCCTTTCCAAGATTTTCATATCAAGACATTATGACATTCTGCCAAATTTATGTGCTATTCTTAATTTTAGTCTCTGGGGTCAAGGGCTTTGATTCTAGTCCATCAGTCAAAGTAGTACAAGGACCTGAAATGAAGACATGGAAGGCTTTGGATTATTTGATAGATAAAATGACTCCACAAATATATTCTCTAGATGATAAGGGTTTCCTTATTTCTTCTTTCCTGTGAATTTAGGGGAAAATGACTATAAAGAAAGACTGAGAACACCCAGAGATAGTATAAGAAACACTATATTTGATTTATTAATGCATATATTTTCCATTTTCTTTTCTATTTATTTCTGCTCTTTAATTTATTTTCTTTATTTTTCTATTTCCATTGAACCATTACTTTGCTCTTTTTTAGGATACAGGAAATTTTTTGTTCTTTTCTTTCTAACCATCATCACAGAATCTCAGATGAAGAAGAGACCTCAGAGGACATCTATTTGTACCTGATCTAGAATTAATGAATAAATCAACAAGTGGTTATCCATTGATTCTCTGAAAACACTTGATGAGAAGGTATCTACTATCACTCTCATGATGATGTAACCCGTAACATTTTTGGAAACTCAAATTGTTAGGAAATCTTTTCTTTATATCAAGCTTAAATCCACTTTTTTTTGTTTTTATATCTCGCTGCTCCTAATTATTCCTTAGAGGAAAGTAGAGGGAAAAGATAAGTTATTTTTTCTTACATATGACAGACCTCCAAATATTTGAAGAAAGCTATTGTGCACTCCATCACCTCACCTCTTAAATCTTCTGTACTCCAGATTAAATATCCACAGTTCCTTCAAATGATATTCTTATGCCATGACAGCTAGATGATAGAGTGAATATAAGTACTGACCTAGAATGTGAAGATCTGAGTTGAAATCTAGCTCAGACCTTACTTGCTTTATGACCCTGACCAAGTCCTTTAATTATAATCTGCCTTAATATACTCACCTGTAAAATGAGGATTATAATAGCACTTACCTCCCAGTGTTGTCAGGAGAATAAAATGAAAGACAATAGGTATAAAGCTCTTTGCAAACCTAAAAATACCATATAAATGCTAGCTACAATGATGATGATGATGATGATGATGATGATGATAACTATCTTGGTAGTCTTCTTTGGGTAGTATTTATCAGTATATTGTAATCTAAAATGAAGTTCCTTTAATAATATATTCAAGAATACTATAACTTTTTCTTTAAGGCGTGCTTTGCCTACATCACAGTCAGTCTTCAATACGTAGGAGTATTACTATTATTCTCTCTTAATTATGATATTTTTTCAAGTTTCTTCTCTTACCCAATTATTTTAATAGATATTTTTTCTCCCTCATAGATATAGCCTTAGAGCTTTTACTCAGATTGTTATTTTTAATATTGTCTTTGTCTAAAAATAAAGATTTGAACTTTTTAATTTTATCAATGGCTTTTTATGGACATATGCACCATCAGTTTCGTGAGACATTTGACAATAATATATATTTGCTTCTTTATCTTTTGTTTTCTTAAAGGAAATTTTCAGCTTATTTAAAAAACAGCTTAGTTTTATGATTTCTTTATTGTTCATCTTTTTAGTACATGTGTCATAATAATGGAGTGTCAAAAACTCCCTATTATGTATCATAGTTTTTATTATTTCTTTTTGTAATATTATTAATCTTTCTTCAATGAATTTAATTATTGAATTGTTTGATGCACATAAATTTAAAGATGTTAAATATTCATATTTTGTATTTTTCTTTTCATCATTTTATAATCCTGCTGCCTATTTCTCTCAATGGTTCCTGATTTGAATTTATTGACATTTTTAATGCTACTTGAATTTTTAAAGCACATTTGGACAAGATTTATTATAGTTTACCTTTTAATATTAATTTACCTATTTTATTTTTGCACCAAATGTGCTCCCTTGCACCAAATGTGACCATTCTTATAATTATGAAAGTAGATTATATGAAAATAAGTATCACTATCTTTTATATGAGGAAACTGAGGCTCAGAGAATTTAAATATGTTGGTCATTGTCATACAACTAGTAAATGTCATTATAAGGACATGAATAACAATCTTTTGGGCCAGTATAGTATCCTTGGAGAGATATTAGCAGAGTCTACGTCTTGAGTATATTCATTTAGTCATCTCATCAAAAGTCCCTGAATCTATGTTTAAATCGTTAGAGTTCTTATATCACTATTAGAAGAAACCACAAATTACTTTTATGTGGTAAGAATACCTAATTCAGAGGTTCTTTACATTTTTAAGATTTTATGGTTTGGTAATGATTTTTCTTTTGTTTATTTTTATTCATTCTATAATCTGAGTGTATATGCATATGTGTGTGTGTTTTAACAGGGGAACATAAATCTTTACTATTTAATGCTTCCTAATTTAATTTCATTGATATTTTTATTTTGATATTAGTTAAATTTCCATTTTGCCTTCTTTCTCCTTTCCCTAGAGCTATTCTTATTATGAATAATAAGCAAGAGAAAAGAAGAAATAGTTTAGCAGATCTAGCCAACACATCAAAAAACAAACAAAAAACCTGCCTTTATAGAAAATGTCCTATATCTCTATACATTCTACAGAGTAGTGAAAGTTTCTCTTCCATTTGGACCAAACTTGGTCCTTATAATTTTTCAGCATTGAGTGTCCATTATCTTAATTGTTATTCTTTTAATTTTCAATGATATGGCTATTATGCATATTTTACACCCTCTGGTTCTGCTTAGTATCACTTTACTTGGTCTCAGATCACATGAACACTATAATCTATCCTTATAGTCAACATTCATCTTTTGTTACAAAATATTAATATCGTAATAAATTAATGTACCACAAATTGGTTAGGCATTTATCTTTGACTTATAAATATCTACTTTGTTTCCAACTCTTCATTGTAATAAACAAGTTACTCACTAATCTCCTCAGAATTTATACCTAGAAGTAGAATCACTGGGCTAAAGTACATGAGCAAATTAATTACTTTATTTGCTTCATTTCAAATTTCTTTCCCCTAAGATTATATCCCAGCTTAATTTTATAAAATGTTCAGTTTGGACTCCTGGGATAAGATGGCTATAGAATAGAAGCAAGGGTCTTCTCCTCACAACCAACCAATATAAAGCCCCTCAAAAAGACAAAAATGAAAATCAGATGAGCAAAGGGGCTCTACTGTAGGGCACAACCTTGAAGTTAGGAAGCATTTGGGTATTTCCACATGATAAAGGGCTCAAATTACACCTACTGAAGCATAAGCTGATCACCCCTCCCTGACTCCACCTGTAACACCAGAGTCAGAGCAAGTGAGGTACAATCTCTAGGTTCAGGGGGACTGGCTGTGGATACCATAGACTTAACCCTGAGGGAAACGAGACTTGGGACCCCAAGAGGTTGAGGAACGCAGAGTTTGGGAGCAAAGATAGGGCAGAGAGGGGCTGCCCACAGCAGACAGTATGGAGACTGAAAAATAATCTCAGGGCAAAAAACACTCCATAGCTTGATAAACAGAGAGCCTGTCCTCCTCATTCAGACTTTTGGCTGGGAAGGGGAGAAAAAACTAACAAAGCAATGTCCACCAACACCCAAGAACTACAATTTACAACTACCAAAAAAATAAGAAGACTCTGACCTTGGATAACTTCTATGATGAAAAACAGCAGACAACAGAGGGTGACAAACAAGCAAACACATCCAAACCTTCAAAACAAAAGGAAATTTGTCACAAGCTCTTGAGGTACTCAAATTGGAGTTCAATAACCAAATAAGAAAGATAAAAGAAAGTTTGCAAGAAAATTGGGAAGTAGTTCAAAAAAGAATATAACAGTTTAAAAGACATAACTCCTACTTGGAAAAAGAAGTCTAGAAATCACAGGAAAGGTTAAGCAAATTGGAGATCAGAATTGACCTGCTTGGAAGCCATGAAAAGCAGGATAGACCAAACCAAAAAGGAAAATCAAAAGATCATAGCTGAAAAAATGTCTTTAAAGACTAGAACTGGGCAAGTAAAAGCTAATGATCTCACAAGACAGCAAGAATTAATAAAGAAAAGTCAAAAGAATGACAAAAAAGAAGGAAACATGAAATAACTCATTGAGAAGATGACTAACCTGGAAAACAGGTATAGGAGAGACAATTTGATCATCATAGGTCTACCTGAAAGTTCAGAAAAAAAACAGAAGCCTTGACATCATATTAGAAGAAATTATCAAAGAAAACTGCCCTGGTATTCTTGAATCAGAGGGCAAAATAGACATTGAAAGAGTCCATAGATCATCCCCTACATTAAATCCCCAAAAGACATCCCCCAGAAAAGTTATGGCCAAATTCAAGAGCTTCTAGGCCAAGGAGAAAAATACTGCAAGTGGCCAGAAAGAGACAATTCAGATATCAAGGAGCCCCAGTCAGTATTACAAAAGATCTATCAGCCTCCACACTAAAGGACTGCAAGGCTTGGAATATAATATTCAGAAAGAGAAGAGAATTGGGTCTACAGTCAAGGATCACTTATCCTTCAAAACTGACTGTATACTTCCAGGAAAAAGTATGGGCATTTAACAAAATAGATTTCCAAGTATTTGTAAGGAAAAGACCAGAAATAAATGATGTTCAAATAAAAATTCAAGAGAAACATGAAAAGGTAAATAAGAAAGAGGGGAAAAAAATTTAAGGCCTTCAGTAATGTCAAATTATTCATATCCCTATATGGAAAAATGATATTTACAAGTCTCAAAAACTGTATTCGCTCTCATACTGGTTAGAATTTTTCATAGTAGAGGTTGGGGTACTAAGTGGTTTAAGATGATATGTTAAAAAAGGGGATGGGGGAGAGAAGATGGCATCAGGAGAAACTTTAAGAAAGAATAAAATAGGATAAATTATACCACATAAAGAGGTTCATGGGATGGGGAGGGGAAGAATACTATTATAAGAAGGAGCAGAAGAGAGTGCTGATAGGTAATACTTAAAACTTACTCTCAGTGGAATCAGTTCTGAGAGGGAAGAGCATCTAGATCCTTTGGGATATCAAATTCTATGTTACCCTACAGGGAAATTGAAAGGGATGGGAGGGGAATAACAAAAGGGAGCGAAAGAGAGGGGAGGAGGAAATTTAATAAACCCTAAAGAAAAATGAGGCAAATAAGAAGGGACAGGAGTGAAGAGAAGTAAAATAAGAGTTGGAATTAGGGGGTATAAGGATGATATTAGAAATTAAGTATTGTTTTATTAGTTTAGAGATAAGAAGAAGAGAAGCTGGCTTGAGAAAGGATTGGAGTTTCAAACAGAGCTTAGAGAGAGTGTCAATTTCAAATGCAGACAGTTTAACTGTTTTTCTGTGACAGTTACTCTCTCTTGGTGTGGCAGTTGGCAGTTGGTCTCTAGTAGTTGGCAGAATCACACACAGGAACTCTCTCTCTCCTCTCTCTCTCTCAGGGGTAGAGAAGGTATCATCTTTGCCTCTCTCTGTCTAAAGAAATTCTTGAAGTAGTTTAGTGTTTCCTTTTTCCAACTTGGGAAACACTATTGACTATCTATTGTAGTTGTCATAAATTGATTTAACTAAAGACAAAAGAAAACCCTGGTCTTTGGTTTGGACTCTGAGACTGCTAAGAGTCAGAGTCCTAACTTGATTCTTGTTGAGACCCAACCAGCTAGCCTTTGCTATTTTTATTACTTAGAAGTGAAGTCAAGAATTATAAGGTTAATAGTGGATTAGTGTAGCCGATGAAATACAGAAGAAGTGGTTCCTCGATGAACCAGGGAGTTTTATTTGGGTGGAGTTAGAATCCCTTATAGTTAGAAATACTTTTTATCCTTATATATTTCAATAAATATTTTATTTTTACCAACAAGAGTCTTTTTAGCATCCATGTACCTGGCCCTGAAAAGAAGTTCGTTTATGACCTTCATTTCACTTAATCAATAAGGATATTTTTGATTACATCTATCAAAAGTATCTAAACCATATTGAACCTATATTGGCATAGTTTTCATCCTTTATTTTTATAGCTTGCCTTTTACTTTTACAGGGGACTAATTAAAAGCAAAACGCTGGTGTAGAAAGAAATAGTGAAAGAAGAAAGGGCAGGACTAGGAGAGGAAATTTAATGATGGGGAATACACAGGTGGTATTCATAATTCTGAATGTGAATGGGATGAAATCACCCATGAAACGGAAGCAAGTAGCACAGTAGATTAGAAACCAAAATCCTACCATATGTTGTCTATAAGAAACACACATGAGGCAGGTAGACACACACAGGATAAAGGTAATAGGATGGAACAAAATCTGTTGGGCATCAACTGAGAAAAAGAAGACAGGAGTTGCAATCATGATTTCTGACAAAGCCAAAGTAAAAATAGATTAGATTAAAAGAGATAGGGAAGGTAATTACATCCTGATAAAAGGCAGTATAAACTATGAGGAAATATCAGTACTCAATATGTATGCACCAAATGGTACAGCATCCAAATTTTTAAAAGAGTAACTATTGGAGCTTAAGGAGGAAATAGAGAGTAAAACTATACTAGTGGGAGATCTGAACCTTCCTCTATCAGATCTAGATACATCAAACCAAAAAATAAATAAGAAAGAGGTAAGAGATGTGAATGAAGTCTTAGAAAAATTAGCGTTAATAGATATATGGAGAAAAATAAATAGGGACAAAAATGAATACACCTTCTTTTCAGCAGCATGTGGTACATTCACAAAGATTGACCATGTACTAGGGCATAAAACCATAGCAAACAAATGCAAAAGAGTAGAAGCAATAAATGCAACTGTTTCAGATCATAATCCAATAAAAATAATAACTATTAAGTACATGGAGAGGAAAATCAAAAATTAATTGGAAATTAAATAATACAGTTCTCCAAAATTGGTTGGTTAAAAAACAAATCATAAAAACAACTAATAATTTCAGTGAAGAGAATGACAATGATGAGGCATCCTATCAAAATATATGTGATGCAGCCAAAGCAGTACTCAGGGGAAAATTTATATTCCTGAGTGCATATATCAACAAATCAGAGAGGGAAGAGGTCAATGAATTGGGCATGCAAATTAAAAAACTAAAAAGAGATCAAATAAAAAATCCCCAGGTAAAAACTAAATAAGAAATCCTAAAAATTAAAGGACAAATTAGTAAAATTGAAAGTGAAGGACCTTTTGAATTAATAGATAAGAAGCTATTACTTTGAAAAAAAACAAATAAAGTAGATAAAGTGTTGGCTAATTTAATTAAAAAAAGGAAAATAGAAAACCAAACCAACAGTATTAAAGATCTTGAAATGGGCAACCTCATCTCTAATGAAGAGGAAATTAAGGTAATTCTTAAGAAATATTTTGCCCAATTGTATGGCAACAAATACAGCAATCTACAGGACATGGATGAATATTTACAAAAATATAAACCACCTAGATTAACAGAAGAGAAAATAGAATACTTAAATAATCCCATATCAGAAATAGAAATCGAACAAGCCATCAAAGAACTCCCTAAGATAAGTCTTAGGGTCAGATGAATTCACAAGTGAATTCTACCAAACATTTAAAGAACAACTAATCTCAATACTATACAAATTATTTGACAAAACAAGCAAAGAAGGAGTTCTACCAAATTCCTTTCATGAAACAAATATGGTGCTGATTCCCAAATCTGGCAGACCAAAAACAGAGAAAGAAAACTATAGACCAATTTCCTTAATGAACATAGATGCAAAAATCTTGAATAAGAATACTAGCAAAAAGACTCCAGCAAGTAATCACAAGGATTATTCACTAGGATTAGGTTGTATTTATACCAGGAATGCAAGGATGGTTTAATATTAGGAAAACCATCCACATAATTGGCTCTATCAATAATCAAAGCAATAAAAATCACATGATTATCTCAATAAATGCAGAAAAATCCTTTGACAAAATACAACACTTATTCCTATTGAAAAAAGTAGAAAGTATAGGAATTGAAGGGCTTTTACTCAAAATGCTAAATAGTATGTATTTAAAACCTCAGCAAGCATCATCTTCTATGGGGATAAATTAGAAGCTTTCCCAATAAGATAATGAGTGAAACAAGAATGCCCATTATCACCTCTATTATTTAACATTGTATCAGAAACACTAGTAGTAGTGATCAGAGAAGAAAAAGAAATTGAAGGTATTAAAATAGGCAATGAGGAGATAAAACTATTACTCTTTGCAGATGATATGATGGTCTACTTAAAGAATCCTAGAGAATCAACTGAAAAAGCTAGTGGAAATAATCAACAACTTTAACAAAGTTGCAGGATACAAAATAAACACACACAAATCATCAGTGCTTCTATATATTTCCAACACATTTCAGCAGCAAGAGTTAGAGAAATTCCATTAAAAATCACCCTAGATAATAGAAAATATTTAGGGATCTATTTGCCAAGATAAACACAGGAATTATATGAAAACCACTACAAAACACTTTCAACACAATTAAAAGAAGATCTAAACAATTGGAAAAAAATTAATTCCTCATGGGCAGGATGAGTTAACATATTAAAAATGACAATTCTACCAAATTAATTTACTTATTTAGTGCCATACCTATCAAACTACCAAGAAACCTTTTTACTGAATTAGAAATAATTATAACAAAGTTCATTTGGAAGAACCAAATATCAAGAATATCAAAGGAAATAATGAAAAAAAAATATTAAGGATGGGTGACTATCAGGACCAGATCTTAAACTGTACTATAAAGAAGTGGTCATCAAAACAATATGGTACTGGCTAAGAGAAAGAAGGGAGGATCAGTAGAATAGACTTGGGGTAAATGACCTCAGCAAGATAGTGTGTGATAAACCTAAAGAGCCCAGTTTTGGAGACAAAAATCTACTATTTGACAAAAACTTCTGGGAAAATTGGAAAATAATATGGGAGAGATTAGGTTTAGATCAACATCTCATACCCTACACTAAGATAAATTCAGAATGGGTGAATGACTTGAATATAAAGAAGGAAATCATAAGAAAATTAGGTGAACACAGAATAGTATATTTGTCAGATCTTTGGGAAAGGAAAAAATTTAAGACCACGTAAAATAAATAATTTTGATTATAATAAATTAAAAAATTCTTGTCCAAAGAAAACTAATGCAACCAAAATTAGAAGGGAAGCAACAAATTGGGAAAAAATCTTTATAACAAAAGCCTCTATCAAAGGTCTAATTACTCAAATTTATAAGAAGCTAAATCAATGTACAAAAAAATCAAACCATTCTCCAATTGATAAATGATCAAAGGACATGAATTGGCAATTTTCAGATAAAGAAATCAAAACTATCAATAAACACATGAAAAAGTGTTCTAAATCTCTAATAATTAGAGAAATGTGAATCAAAACAACTCTGAAGTACCACCTCACACCTAGCAGATTGGATAATATGACAGCAAAGGAAGGTCATAAATGTTGGAGAGGATGTTGCAAAATTGGAACATTAATACATTGCTTTTAGCGTTGTGAATTGATCCAATCATTATGGATGGCAATTTAGAACTACACCCAAAATGCATTAAAAGACTGAATGCCCTTTGATCCAGCCATACTACTGGGTTTATACCCCAAAGTGATAATAAAAACAAGACTTGTGCAAAAATATTTGTAGCCATGCTCTTTGTGTTGGCACAAAATTGGAAAATGAGGGGATGCCCTTTGAATGGGGAATGGTTAAACAAATTGTGGTATCTGTTGGTGATGGAATACTATTGTGCTAAAAGGAATACTGAATTGGAGGAATTCCATGTGAACTGGAACAACCTCTAGGAATTGATACAGAGTAAAAGGAGCAGAGGGGCAGCTGAGTGGCTCAGTGGATTGAGAGCCAGGCCTAGAGACTGGAGGTCCTAGGTTCAAGTCCGGCCTCGGACACTTCCAGCTGTGTGACCTTGGGCAAGTCACTTGACCCCTACTGCCCACCCTTACCACTCGTAGGCCAAGGACTGTCCCTAGCCTGGATGAAAAAAGGAGGAGGGTTGGGCGTGGGGCTAGCAACCCCACCCTGTAAAAACTACATCTGCTAAAGAAACTGCAACCTAAAGTAGGGGCAGCTGGGCTAGCTCAGTGGATTGAGAGCCAGGCCTAGAGACGAAAGGTCCTAGGTTCAAGTCCGGGCTCAGACACTTCCCAGCTGGGTGACCCTGAGCGACTGTGTGTCCCATTGCCTACTGGTTGTGGCCCTATGGTCCTAGAATGGAGTCCCAGGATAAAAAAAAAAAAGGAGCAGAACCAGGAGAACCATATACACAGAGATGGATTCATTGTGGCACAATCAAATGTAATAGACTTCTCTACTAGCAATTACCCAGGACAATTCTGAGGGACTTATGGGAAAGCACACTATACAAATCCAGAGAAAGAACTGTGGGATTAGAAACACAGAAGAAAAACAATTGCTTGATCACATGTTTTATTGTGGATATAATTGGGTATGTAGATTCTAAATGATTACCCTAGTGCAAATATCAATACTATGGAAATAGGTCTAGATCAATGGCACATGTAAATCCCAGTGGAATTGCTTGTTGGCTACAGTAGGGAGGTTGGAGGAGGGGAGGAAAAGATCATGAATCATGTAACCATGGAAAAATATTCTAATTTAATTAAATACATAAACTTAATTAAAAAAATAAAATTTTCAGTTTGATCTTTCTTACAAAATTATATTCCCCCTATCCTGCCATATTGATTTCTAAAATTGTCTAATGGGGGAGATACCTAAATTAGTCTTTCATAATTATTTCTGTTCATAACAATACATTCATTTAAGTTATTTATTATTTCCAGTTGATATTATTTATTAATTAAAATTTTTGATTGAATCAAATACTGATATACTTTTTAAAATAAGATGAAAAGATAAAATATGAATTGTTCAAACTTTCTTTTCACTTTTTATAATCAATTCCTATTTTTCTTTTAAATGAAGATTTTTATTTATATTTCATAGTTCAAAGCTTTATATACAATATTTGTTATAATCATGGAAGACTAATTAGCAAACACAATAATTTTGATAAATTATGATTATCTTCTGATTTTTAATAATGAATAACATATAAAACAGATGTTGTTTATCATTGTCTGGGATAATATCTAACATAGCATATAAATTGAAAAGATTTCTTATGGATGGCATGGGCTCCAAGATAACATTTATATAGGCAATGTATCACCTTTGGAGAGTTGGTCAGATTTCTAAAAAAAATCTATAATAATGGGCCAATAGACCTTAACAATATCACCACCACAACAACAGTGACAACAATAAACACGCACACACACACACACACACACACACACACACACACACACACACACACAATAGACCAACAAATACAAAACAGTCTCAATATCCAGACTATGTTAGATGAGTAACTCCTAAAACTGGATCATTACCACATAAATCTCATCCAACCACTGCTGATGAACAATGAACTGCATATAGCATTGAATATGAACATGAAAACAAACAAACTGGAAGTCATTTGCAGTATTTTGTCATACTTTTATTCATCTTTTGTTACTTCCAGAAATGAAGTTTAATATTCTTTGATATGAATGTTCTTATAATACAATATATTTGTGAATTATGGAATACTGCAATTCCTGAAGATTCTAGAGAATAGTGTCATTTTTGTACCAGGAACATAAAAAACAATTTGTTGACTGGCTGATTGAATCACAATTATAGATCCCCAGAAAGTCAATGAAAAAATTAATAATAAATAGGGCACAAAATAGAAATTAAGGTTATGCACAAAGAAGGGGTAAATAAATTTATGCCCGGATTTATTTAACAGTTCACTTAGGGCCATGAGATGGAGAGTTATATTGCATTGCTATCCCAATGACATGAAGAAATTAAAAGAAAAATCTCTAACATATCAGAAAGATTCCCTCTCCCCCACCTCCATTGAGAATTTACTCTAGGGCATGCATAAAAGTCATAGGAGATCAGAAGGCAATGATTGCTTTCAGGATTTCAAAGGAAAATTAAAAATAAGATGAGACAAGAGAATGCTTAAAGGGGAAATAATAACTGGATTCAATTATCTGAGGTTTTATTATGTTAAAAAAATTAGACTTTTTCTATTTGACTTTAGATGCAAAACTGAGACCAATGAGGCAGCTGGGTGTTGTAGATTGTGCTAGACTTGGATTCAGGAAGACTTGAGTTTGAATCCTTGTTGCAAATACTGACTAGATGTATCAATTTGGGCAATCACTTAAATTCTCGCCATCTATAAATCTGAGGATCAAATTGAGATCATGTTGGAAGACTTAGCATCAATGTAAGGAAAGTTTTCTTAATAATTATTGTCATCCCAAATTGAAATAATCTCTTGCGGAGACAAATGAAGGAATCTTCAAGGAAATGCCAAATATACATTTAAGAGATATCACAGAAGTGATCTTTCTTCAGGTACATGCTAGACTACATAATATACTTGATCCATTACAATCTGTGCTCTGCATATCGTCTCTTGATTTCCTACTTGTTCTGACAAATTCTTCTCATCTAGCTAATCTTTCTTTAATTTTTGATGCTTCACAGTGAAACTCATTGAAATGATATGTAGATGGATAATATTCTATATTGCTTCTAGGAAATATGGTAGACCTCCATTTATTTTCTCCTATTGCTTTGTTTGCATGGTATCCCACTGATCCTATAGCCAGATTTTCTCTCTTCTTGTTAACATCTGAAGCTAATAACCACTATTTTCCTTTCATAGAAGGAAATATCCTTTCAATGGAGTTGAATTATAACATGATACTTATACCTTAGACAAAATATGGAAGTAGATAGATAAGTTACAATATGATGAATCAATAAAAGGATTATAAATACCTATAAAATCAGATGAGGAGGAAATTACTTTGTGTCCAGAATTAGGAATTCTTTTTATAGATGATAGCAAGCAAATCTTTGGTAGTGATGTTATATTTGCCAAAAGCGAATGCCTTTTTATTTGTTTATTTTAAGTCCTTGTCCTTTATTTTACTGTGCCATTTCAATTTAATTCAATTCAATTCAAAAAGAATATATTAAATACCAGGGTAGTTTAATAGGCAGGTAGGAGTTGTAGCAGATATTGCAATGGGCTTAGAATCAGGAAGAATCAGTTTTCACGAGTTCAAATCTGGCCTCAGACATTTTCCATCTGTGTTAACTTGGAAAAGTCACTTAACTCTGTTTAGCTTAGTTCATCTGTGAAATAAATGGAAAAGGAAATGTCAAACCACTCTAGTCTCTTTGCCAAAAAACCAAATGGGGTCAAGAAGAATCAAAAGCAACTGGGAAATGAATGAATTGGCTAATAGATAGAAAGCTGTCTCCAAAGCCAAGAAATCTAGATTTAGGCCTCTGGCACACACTATGAGCAAGTCTCTGGGAAAATCCCTGGAACTCTAAATTATAGAGAATTTACTGATCTAATAGAGGAATGTCCATCAGCATAGTATTTCATATGCCACTCAAATCACATATCCAGTCTTATCCCTGTCCCTACTATACAAAAGACTTTGCTCCAGACACTGAAGATACAATGTCAAAATAGGAAAAATATCCTTCTGATCTTAAGGAGCTAATAATTAACTGTTTCCTTTCTTCTGTATATAGTCTCTTACTTCGGCTTCAATTTTTTATAATGCATGTTTAATTTTTTATATTTTTCCAAATTATTACATATAATTTTAATAGTAGTTATGCCATTTTAAGATCCATTGTCCCTCCCTCCCTCTCCTTTCTGCCTCCCCAAGATGGCAGATAACATCATGTAGACTGAACATGTGCTGTTAAGCAATACATAGTTCCATATGTGTCATATGGCAAAAGAAGATACATATCACATATATGAAAAAAAAAACTAATGAAGGAGTTATTCTTCATTTTGCATTCAGGCTTTATCAGTTCCTTCTATAGGGATGAAAAGCCTTTTTCTTCATGAGTCCCTTAAAGTTATCTTAGATCCTTGCATTGCTGATAATGTATAAATCATTCATAGTTTATCATCATACATTATTGCTGTTACTGTGTACAACGTCCTCCAGGTTTTATTCACTTCACCTTGCAGTACTTCATTAAAGTCTTTCTAGAGCTTTATCTTTGTTTGTGAGATCCTTTTGCTTATCTTTTCCTATAGTATAATTATAATAAAATAACACAATGTGTTCAACCAGTCCTCAATTTATGGGCATCCCTTCAGTTTCCAGTTCTTTGCCACCACAAAAAGAGCTGCTATAAATATTTTTTGTCTAAGTAGGTCCTTCCCCCACCCCCCATCTTTGATCTCTTTGGAATACGGTTCTAGTTAGCTGGATTAAAGGTTATGAACAATTTCATGACCTTTGGATATGTTTCTAATGTTACTTTGACATCAGAGACACCATACTCTTCTTGTTTTTCACCTAACAATTTATTATCTTAGTCATTATTCTTCTATTATTTCATTTTCCTCTTCCTGGACAATTTTTCCCAGTGAATATCCCCCCAAGATTTTGCCCTAGAATATATTTTCTTCATCCTATAATCTCTCTTAACTGTGTCCATTAGCAATTTTATTTACTTTCCTATTTTGACAATTACTTTTATGTATATAATTCCAAAATATAAACATCTAGTCTGACCTTTAATTCATGTTTCATATATTCAGCTAATTCCTCAAAATAAAAATATTTAATATTAAGTTCATATTTTATAAAAATCTCTCCCTCCATCTGATTTTATTAAAGCTGATTGTGACAGCACCATTCATCTATTTTCCAATATTAGAAACCTTGACTTTACATTTTATTTTTCCTCCTCCTTTATCTTTCATATAGTTTCAAAAACTTGCAGTATCAACCATTGCTATCTCTTTCCCATTAGTCCTTTCTTTATTCTCATTGCCATCACTAAGTTACAAATTACCACATTTTTCGGTCCTTTGAGCAAGGATAACCTGAGTTCACCTCTAATATTTACTTACTGTGTATTTACTTACAGTATAACCATGGACAAGATACCTGCCTATCTATCAAATAATTGGTTAGATTCTAGTTTTCCTGTAAGGTCTCTATAAACTCTAAAATCAATACCATTCTAGGATTTATTTATTATTACTAACTTCCTAATAGTTCTAACTTCCTTGCATTCTAGTCCATGGTCCGCTGTGTACATTCTCCATGAAATTTCCAAATGAATCTTACTTAGAGACAAAAACAGAGCCATGTTACTCTTTTTCTCAAAAATACCTGTCACGTTATTTTTTTTGGTCTAGTATTCAAGGCTCTTCACAGGCTAATACTACTTGATATTTATTTATTTTTTTTAAATCTTTACCTTCCTTCTTAGAATCAATACTATGTATTGGTTCTAAGATAATAGAGTGGTAAGGGCTAGGCAATGGGGATTAAGTGACTTGCTCAGGGTTACATACTAGGAAATGTCTGGGACCAGATTTGAACCCAGGACCTCTCATTTCTAGGCTTGGCTCTCAATCCACTGAGCCACCCAGTTCCCCCCTACTTGATATTTTAAATTATTGTCTAATACTGCTACTACTGCTGCTACCACCACAACCACCACCACCACCACAGCTGCTGCTGCTACTACTACTACTACTAGTAGTACTAGTACTGCTACTACTACTACTACTACTACTACTACTACTACTACTACTACTACTACTACTACTACTACTACTACTACTACTACTACTACTACTACTTATTACTGAATATTAGCTACTCCACTGGCCAAACTAAAGATTTTCTATTCCTTTCTCTTTTCATGTTATTCTCTGCTTTCACTATTCTTACTTGATTTTTTGCCTTTTCCTAGACTTTCCTTCTATTCAAATCTAACCATTAAAATTTCAAATTGAGTGACCGCTGTTCATCCTTTAGTGATCTAGATAAATATTTTCCATTTTGTCCAATTTATAGGATTTGTTTCATTTTTTCTAGTACTTTTCATGTATTATAATTATCCTTATTTCCATTGTATTTCTCTTCCAAACTCTAAGGATTATGAAGGTAGGGACTCCTAAGCTTAGTACTTTGTTGAAAACATGTCACAAAATTGCAATTTTGCTAGTGGATCATTGACACAAATTGCAACTAATTTATATCAGAGTATATTAGATTTTTTAAAAATAGATGAGTTTTATCTCATAAATAAATGAATGAATGAGTTGATAAATGAATGAATTAAATAAATAATATGTAGATGATTATAACTATTATATGAAAGATAATTTATGTGATACAAATAATGTTATGATATAAATAAATTAGTGGGTAGTTAGACAAACAAATAAGTAAATTAAAAGAAGTTTATCTTCATAATATTTTATAGATTTTTCCCTGTATCCCTCCTCCTAACCTCTTTACAAATAGCCCTCAGTTATTCAATATTTTTAAAGGCAAAAGAGAAAGAAGATGAAAATATCAAACAAAGCAATTAATAAGCTTTAAAAATAAGATGTTATAGGCAATGTTCAATGCTAGTGAATCAGCCCGACTCATAACTGACCCCTGCTCATCAGGTACCTTAGTGGAACCAGCACTTGACCTGGAGTCATGAAGATCCCAATTCAAAACTGACTTTTGATACTTCTGTGGTTTCAGAGAAGTCACTTAATCTTTGTCTCCCTCAGTTTCCTCATATTTAATATCAAAATAATAGTCAAATCTATGCCACAGATTGAAACATTTATAAAAGCTTATTATAAATCTTTAAGTACTGTATGAATGTCAAATATTATTTTTTTAATCTCTAGAACAAATTGAGCTAAAATTTGATATTCTCCTGTCACATAAGTCATTAAGCAGAATTTTCCACTTTGGTCTGAAAGCCTTAAACTATCCTGCTCATTCTTATCAATCACTCTGTAACTTCCTGGGGATTGGAGATATTCATATCACTGTGGTAGGAAATGATAGACTAAGATTTTCCCAGTAAGCTATAGGTTAATATCCATAGAAGGTACAAATATACCCCAAAAACTCATTTTCTAATCATAAAATTACATCATTCTAACATAGGTCTCCAAACTCAGAGGAAGGTACTTCTTATTTTGGAATCATCATTTGCCTCCCATACAGTTTTGTGAATATATACAATTGTTTGAAGATATAGAATTGTCACTTAGAATTGGCTCTGTAAAATGGATGTTTTCATGAAGCAATTATTTGAAGATATTTTTTGCTTTCTCTATATTAAGAATCACTAACAATTTTCATTTTTCCTCCTTTTCAATTCCATGATATAATTTGACAAATAGACCAGTAGAAGAAATAGAAATATTTCTGTTTGTTTCCACATGGACAGAAAAATAAGATGCTAATCCATCTTGAGAATTTCATTACACGATAGATTCTTCTTTCTAGTTGATATAAAAACTAGAGCCAGATTATATCTGAATTTAAAAAATCATTCATAGTCCTCCTCTCCCACAATTTCCTTTCCCAGATAGTTTGGTATTGGATTGAATGATGCCCTAGAGTTGTAAAAATTCATTGAGTAAAATCTAAACATTATTCTGAACTCTTTGGAGGAAGATGCTACATTTCAAACAGAGTCGTAATTAATTTTGCCAACATTATAGTCATAGGTTGCTATACTGTCTATAAAATTCCTTGTTATTTTATTTGAATATAACAAATTTCATAGTGCTTTTAATGATCCCCATCTTTTCCCTAAAAAAACTGCCTTCTTTTTAATAACACTGTCCTTAAGGTGATACTTCATGGTGGCAAGTTCATGCAATACCTCTGTCTCTAAAGAGTTATACTATTATGGATGTGTCAGAATTGCCCTGTCTTGCCCACAAAACTCTCAAGCGCTGTAGAAACACAGTTAAAATATATTTGAAAAATGTTAGAAGAAAATAAATTAAAAATACTATTTCATGTAATACTAATTTATGGTTTTCTAAGTCAATATGTGACCCGCAGGAATTTGGTTCTATCTGAGCTTGTAACCATTGCTTTAGTCACAAAATGAGCAAAGTAGAGGTAACAATCCATATATTGATACCCCAAAACATGATTCAGTGAAGAATTTTATAAAATGAGTGGAATTAAGGGCTTAAGAAAGATATATGTGTCAGAAAAAGGTGGGTTATTCAAGAGTAAAAGACAAATGGTGGCAAGAGTGGGTGTCTGAGTGTTCTTTTGCTATCTATTAAGGATTGAGAGTTAAAGAGAAAGGTCTCTAACATGATGAATCCTTCCCCTCTATCTGTGGCAAAGACATGGCATGCATGTCCTGGAGTTCTAGAGTGGGGAGCTATTCTGTTCCCCCTCTCCACTGCTCCTGCTGACAATTTTTGCATGCTCCATCCCTCCATCCATCAATCCAAAGGGAGCACTTCTTTTGTCCATTCTCTGGTGTAACGTAGGGGCTCACAGGCAGCTTAAAGGTGTAGTTTGGGCACATCCTCTCAAAAAGGTTTGCCAACACTGCCCTATACCCTGCAACATTTTGTTTAGTCACTGGTCCTGTGGAGGGCATGGGCCAGATTTAAACAGAATGTCTGCAATGTCCAACCAGAGAGTTATAAAACTGAATGTACACTTAGACCTACCAATATCATTTCTGGGTCTGTTTCCCAAGGAGAATAGGGAAAGAAAAAAAAAACTCATATGTTCCAAGATATTTATAGTATCTCTCTTTGTAGTAGCAAATAATTAGAAACTGAGGGATTGCCCATCTATTACGTAATGGCTGAACAAATTGTCTTTATATGATTGTGATGGAATATTAATGTGCCATAAGAAATGATGAGGAAGCTGATTTAAAAAAATACTGGGACAGAACTACATGAGACAATGAGCAGTGAAATGAGCAGAACCATGAGAACATTAAACAGCTACAGAATTAATGCTGGAAGAATAAATTGTGAATGTTGGCTCTAGAAAGTGAACATAAAGGTGAAATATAAGATTTCATTTCTATGTACATGTTGGCCACCTTGATGATATATTTTTGTGACACAGAGAGAGTGGAAAGTGGTTGGGACACTCGTGGAGGAGAATTATTATGTAAATATGAAGAAAAAATGCTAAACCTATAGATGATTTGGGTTTGTTTGTGTACTATCTTCTTTATCTTTGTATGTGGAAATGTTTGCTTTATTTAGTTTTGTAAAATTTAGAATTAAAAAATCAAGGGATAAGAAAGAATAATATACAATAAAAAGAGAGGGGGAAAGATACATAGATTCATTGATAAAAATAAAACAAAACAAAACAAAAAACAGTGTTTGCTTTCAAGTGACTCACATTTTTTGGTGTTAGACAACAAATAACCAACTATATACAATCAAGTTATATAAATGATAAAATGGGAGTAATCTCAGAGGGAAGGCACTAAGATTAAGGATCAGTAAATGACATAACCATCCTGGAGAGCAAGCTGAAATCATGCCCAAAGGGTCATAAAACTTTACATCTCCTTTGTTTTAGGAATACCACTACTAGGTCTGTATCCCAGAGATAATAAAAATAGGGGGAAAAGACAAACTTGTATAAAATATATTTATATTTTTGTGGTGGCAAAGAACTAGAAACTGAAGAGATATACATAATTGGGGAATGGTTCAATAAGTTGTGGTATATATTAGTAATGGAATATTATAGTGCCATAAGAAATGACAAATAAGATGAGCACAAAAAAAACCTGGAAAGGCTTATATGAAGTAATGAATAGTGAATTAAGAAGAACCAGAAGATCACTGTACATAGAAACAACAATAATTTATGATGATGAACTGTGACTGACTTAACTATTATCAATAAGGCAAGGATCCAGGACAACTCCAAGGGACTCAGGACAAAAAAGGATATTCATCACCAAAGAAGGAACTGCCAGAATCTGAATGCAGATTAATATATATATCATTCTTCACTCTATTTCCTCCAATAATTTTGATCTAGTGTAAATCATAGCATGTTCTTTCACAAAATGATAAACATGGAAATATATACATGTACATATATGTATATATATAATATGATAATATGTATACTACCTATATCATATTACCTGTCTTCTTGGGGAGGAAGAAGGGGTAAGAGGGAGGCAGAGAACATGGATTGCAAAACATCAGAAAATGAATGTTAAAAATTATAATGTGTAATCAGGACTTTTTTTTGCTTAGTAAATTCTTATTCTAAAATCAATTCAGATATTTTCCAGACATGTGGCACATATTTTCCCAAGTACTGTTATAAATAATACTAGTATGAACTTTTTTATTTTTTAAGTATTAAAAAATTTTCTTTATGTTATTAATCAGTTTGGGATATATATATAGATTATGAATGCAGATTGAAGCATACCATTCTTCACTTTATTTCCTCCATGCATTTTTCTCTGGTGTAAGCAATATGTGTCTTCTTTTACAATATGATTAACAAAGAAATATGTATTGAATGATAGTACATATACAGTCTGTATCATATTACCTACCATTCTTGGGAGGGGCTATAGAAGAGAGAGAATAAAGAACATAAATCACAAAATGTCAGAAAAGTATTCTTAAAAATTATATTTATATATAATCTGGGAAAAATATTTTAAAACATCTTAATTTAAGGAAGAAGAAATAACTTTCTGTTGGTGGAATCAATTTTCCATAAAAGATGTGGCCCCTCACATAAGACTTAAAGAAAGGAAAGAAAACAGTATCAAAAATCAGCAAATCTTCATTATATGCTTACTATACTCAATATACCTTTCTAAAATCTGGGTGTGGGGAGGGAAAAACAAAACAAAACAAAACACCTGGAGAAAGGCTCTCTGCCCTGAAGGAACTCACTTTTTAATTGTAAATACAACATTCATATAAGTAAATATACAAGATACTTGTATAATAGAAGGAAGATAACTTTAGAAGAGAAGGCACTAGCATTCTGGGGTTGGTTAGGGTTAAGGGAGCAGAAAAAGATTTTTAAAGAGGCAAAGATGCAGAAGGACATTCTAGGCATGGTGGACAACTAGGATATATACCAGATTTTGAGTTTTTAAAAAAATATTACAACAAAACCCATATGATGCCAACCAATCAACACAACTACTAAAGCCATATTTGCCTCTAGAACTGAGCTAGGTATATTAGGAGATACTTTATAATTTATGAAATGGTCTTCCCTCAAGAGGCTTATGATTTTGTTGGAGTGCTTACATAACAAGAAACATGCCCTATATATACTTAGGGAAAAGTGAAATAAAATATAGCCATTGAATATAAGAATATGTGTCAGTTTGATTTCCTTAATTACTCACTGGGAATGTTTTAACTTATTAAGAATTTGTTACCATGCAACATAATAAATGCTTTCTTTCGCCTACATACGTTAGCTTAGGAAATTTGCCAGCAATTGCAAGTATTTGACACCTTATAATTACAGTCCAAAATACCTGCACTTTTTTCTACATATTCAGTAATTTTGTCCATTTTGGGAAATAAACTCATTGATCATAATTTCAAGATCCACTTCCATGTATGCAATGCAAGTGGTCCTTATCTTTTAGTTTATTATCTTCCAGAATTGCTATGTTATTCATCTGTATACTCTGATGATATATAAGTATATAGGCATATGTCATATTGTATGTCAAGTATATAACAATCCAAACATCATGTGTACATAAACACATAATTTTAACTATTCTTAGTGACAGATGAATGAAATTCCTGAAAATATCATAGTGCTGGATAGTGATCTTAAGATATCAGATTTAATCCAGTCTAATAAATAACTCTACCACTTTTTTCCTCCTCCTCCTTATTCTTGTTCTGCTTCTGCTTCTTTATTTTCTTTAGGAATGACTTAATAGGCCAATATGTTTTAATTAATAAATCAAAACTGATTGTATAGATGAAAAAAATTTACATTAATTCATTCAGTAAACATTTATTCAGTGACTCTTTTATTCAAAGCATACTAGGGTCAGTTGGCGATGCAAATAAGTTATAATTCCTGTTGTCAAAAATCTTAAGTAAGAGCATCTATCTATCTGTTTGTCTGTCTGTCTGTCTGTCTATATGTTCTTTCCTCTCTTCTTCCCAGCTTTCCCCCACAACATATTGTTTGAGCCTTTGAATTTCCCTTTTTAAAATGCTGCAACATTCATAGTAGAACTATTTTTCATTAATAAACTTTTCTAAATGAAGCCAAATAGAACACACATAACTGTATAACTGATAACCACACTGATAACTACCTTATGTAGAAATTTTATGGGTGTTTTGCAAGATCACGGTAGATTTCAATCAAGAAACATTTTCTCAGGATTTGGATGATTTCCATCCAAGAGAAAGGTCCCAGAGCTGTCTCTCCTCACAGAATTCAAGAGCAACCTCAGAAAGCTCCAACAGTCCCTTCACAGGTCCCATTGGTCCCCAGAATCCTTCTCCCACCAACATTCTATCTCCTTCTCCCTATTTTCTCTGTTCCTGAACATTTCTATGCATCATTTTGCAAGATCCCTCTCTTCAGTTTACTATGTGTATGTAAGGAAATATGTATTTATTCATGTTTAATTATGTATGTATATATGTGCTTATATTATATTTTCTTACACATGCTCCCCCGTGTGAATTGCAAGATTTTTTAAATATCTATGTTTTAAAAATATCCTCAGTATACTATTGTGCTGAAAGGAATAATAAACTGGAGGAATTCCATGTGAATTAGAAAGACCTCCAGGAATTGATGCAGAGTGAAAGGAGCAGAACCAGGAGAACATTGTACACAGAGACTGATACATTATGGCACAATCAAATGTAATGGACTTTTCTACCAGCAGTAACGTAATGATCCAGGACAATTCTGTGGGACTTATGAGAAAGAACACTACCCACATTCAGAAAAAGAGCTGTGGAAGTAGAAATGCAGAAGAAAAACATAAGGTTCAATGGGGATATGATTGGGGATATTGACTATTGCAAATAGTAATGATATGGAAATAGATTTTGAACAATGATACATGTATAATCCAGTGGAATTGCTTGTCAGCTCCAGGAGGTGGGAGGGAAAGAACAGGAATCATGTAACAATGGGAAAATATTCTAAACTAATTAATTATATTAATTTAAAAAATATTCTCAGCACCCCAGTACTTTGCCTACAACATATTAGGCTTTTTACAAATGCATATCATCCTATTTCTCAAGCTTCATCTTTTCTGTCTCTCTCTGTATATGTGTGTGTGTTATATGATTGAACTGAAGTAGATAATAAATAGATTTCTACCTAAAAGGCACTAGTGGAAAGTAAATAAGCACTTACAAAATGCAATATTGGCTACCTTATATAAAATCTTATCTCTATATTTCAGCAGTGTTCTATGATTCTAAGAAAACTTCTGATATACATATACATACACATAATAAAAAAGTTAACTTATAACTAATTTTAAAATATCTGCTTGATGAAGAAATATCTTCTTCTCCTTTCATTATAAAGCTGTTGAGAAACAATTATTCCATTTTTTGCTTCACTGGATTAAAAAAAAGTGAAGCCCAATCTATTTAACTACCAGGTTATATGTTCAATTTTTACAATCATTGCCCATAACCTCCCCTAGAGGGTTAGAGAGTACTTTTAGTATTAGAACAAAAGTCATACTTATAAAATTCAGTGCTGAAAATGAAAATCAAAATGACTGATATTTTTATTCCCCAAGGAAACATTTTCTGCAGTATCAGGTTAGATATGTGAGTATGATATAGAGTACATGTGGGTATATGTGGTTTATGGGAGAGTTTAATGTAATAATGATTTATTACTATTATTACTATTATTAGTGTTTATAGTAATAATAAATATGGGAGTGTTTAATGTAACAATAATGAGATTGTAAAATCGGTTTATTGATAAAGAGAAAGACAAATTGAATAGCAGCACCAATGCTGATAGAAGAGTTTAAAATATAAAGTTGTAATAGAGTTAGTTAAATCAAAATATTGAAGCTTTGGTAAAATCTGGTGAAAAGTTTGAGTCTCTAAGTTAAAAAAAATAAAAAGAAAGATCACTAAGAATCATATGTTTCCATTAGAAAGATATTTTTAGTAGTTACTTCTTGCTTCTCACTGGTTTCCTGCATTTCCCTGGTGTCTATAATGCACTTTTTAATCAAGATGTTTAAGAATACCTTCACACTCAAGCAGCAGGAGATGCTGTGGCTCCTTTTTGACATGCTATATCCACTTGGTTTATATTTTAATTTATGAGACCTATAGAACTAAGTATGCTGGGTAGCTGATGATGAGACAGGACAGCTTGCTCCCAGAGACTCACAAGTACTGCATGGTACCTAGGATTTAACAATATGGTTAGACAGCAACATGTAGAAAATGGTACAGGGAGACAACCTGATTTACTGAAATGTAATGGAACAACATTCCACTCATGCTGATAATAAGACACAGGAAAGCTCTGCAAAACCTCAAGGGAAGATATCTACTGAAATGCAGAGTTACTAATACCTGTGAAAGGCCATGCTCCAGTTAGGAAATATTCCCAGGAAAGAGGCTGACATTTGTGATTCTCACTTTAAAAATGTACTTACTTTTTCAAATATGCCAACTTCTCCATGGGGAATCCAGGAAACCTCCAATATGATGAGGAGAGTGACTTCATTGGAGTCATGAGTTAGGACCAGAAAAATAGCGACTGATTAGGTATCGCCAAGAGAGAGCCCTTTGTGGGTGGAGGGGAGAGGTTAAGAATGATGTGCCCTCGTGAGACTGCCAAAATCATCATTAAATGGAGCAATCTCTACTCAGACCTGGACATTCTCTCCTGCACTCCCTTTATCTTACCCTCCCTCAGCTCCATAAAAATATGTTAATGGGTTCTCCTGCCTTCGCTCTCCACATTAAAGAAAGGGGAGAAGGAGGTTCTTCAACTTGCATATTCCTATCTTTAACTGAGTCTGTTTTTATTCACAATTTCATGACGAGTCAGCATTTTAACCTTTTCTCTCCTGTACTGGCAGTTAGTGTGCTGCCTAATAGTACTTCATAGGCACGCTATTGCTTAAGCTTTTGTTTTTTCTGATGTGACCATGTTAGTTTTATTGTAAAAGTCATTCATTTCAAACATTTGGAAAAGAATCTAAAATGCTATTATTCACTGTTCCCTTCCTATATGATTTAATGGATAAATAACTCCACACCAACTTCTCTCTTCTCCAGATTTAAAGCTTAGAAACTTATGTTCTTAGCTGGTGGAATCATATTTATACCACTTCATTGTCTTTATTGTTGTTTGTCCTTCAGTTTTGAAGAGGACCAATATTTTGATTTGTGCGTGAACTATATTTAAGTGAGGAAAAGTTGCCCAAAGTCATCAGCTTCACTCTTTCTTCCACAGTTATTCTTTCCAAGTCCAGTGACAAGACAAAAGTCAGGATGATTCGTAATGGCCCATGATGTAGTAGCTGGCCTTGGCTTATTTGATGTCTGATAAAGCTCTAAGCCACTGGAGAGATATTGTGGTGGACCCATTTTTATATCATATTGGGGGTTTAAAAAACATATACATATACATAAATATATGTGCATTATAATTAAAGAGTTAATATTTATTCATAATAATTTAAAATAAGCTAGAATTTCATAAATTTAATTTATAATGTTTAAATTATTAAAGATACAATTTTAATAATTTAATAATTTAGAATGTAAACAATAAGTTATAAATATATTTATATTTAAATATAGCTAAATATTTCACAATTCTATGCCCCTAATAACTCTCTAAGGTTATAAATTAGAATTCACTAATTTATTAGGGATAACCTATATTTTTTACTAGATCTATGATTCCATTGTAATATTCTTGGTGAAAAAAATCATCTACAAACAAAAATCAGGAACCGAATTGTATCAGAGATAGCAATTAGTATCACAGGATTTTCAAATAAGAGCTAGAAGGGAAATAAATCATAGAATGATTCAGTCTCCTTCACCTTGCAGATGAGAAAATTGAGGTTTGGAAAGTTTTATTCACTTTCCCAAGGTCATATAGCTAGCATCAGAAGGAGAACTTAGGTCTTCCTGCCACAAAGACACAACAATCTTTTATCTATTTTGTCATGGTGTCTCTCATTGAACATATGTTTGTATTTGGCTGTTTTTACACAAATGCTTATGTGTATGTGTAGATATATATATACATATATATGTGAATATATATATGAGGCTATATGTATATGTATATATAATATATACATGTATACGTGTGTGTATGTATTAATGTCTATATTTATTTGTTTTTTTGCTCATTCTTTTTTAGTCATGTCAAACTTGTGATCTTATTTGGGTTTTCTTGGCTAAAGTATTATAATGTTTTGCCATTTCTTTTTCCATATCATTTTATAGATGAGGACCTGAGGTAAATAGAGTTAAATGACTTGAGCAGTCACACAGATAGTAATGTCTGAGACAAGAATTGAACTCAGGAAAATTAGTGTTCCTGACCTCCCCAGGCATGTTAATTTCTCCACTGCATGTATATATATATGTACATATATACATATGTACATATATATATATTATGTGTGTATGTACATAACTGTTATATACATGTGGGTGTGGTGTATACAAACACATAACTATATAATACATAAACAATAAAATAGTGAATATAAAATTTGTTTATGTAGTTCTTTTAGTCTTATACTTTATTTCACTAAAACCTCATGGCAACATTGTTAGGTAGACCTCCAAAATTTATTATTCCCAAATTATAGATGAGGAAACTGAGGCTCAGAGACATTAAATGATTTTCTAAAGTCATCTAGTTAATAAATGACAGACAATAATGGAATTCAGATCTTGCTGGCTTTTATTGCACCTTGCCATTTAAAAGTACTGTTAACCAAACATGAATGGACCCCTCTGAGATCTTATATATACTGATGATATGAAGCTTGGCCACTTATCATGTCGATGAAATGTTATATAGGGTTAAGTGTGGTATGAACCTTAAGAAACAAACTCTAGAACCTTAAGAAATAAACTCTGGAAATTTGGAGGAAAAAGAGGTCCCCTGATCACAAAGATTTCATGAAAAAGGTAACATTTCCTCTAAAACTTGAATAGTTTCAGTGGGTAAGAGGTGAGAGAATTCCTTTGACCTCTATACCAAAATGATTATTATAAAAATATTTTAAGGAAGATGGTCTGGGCTTTACCACTAGGGTGATAGCCCAAGTGTTTGTCTGACATGAGAAAGCCTAAGTACCAACTAAATATAGAAACAGATGTATTTGTATGTATATGCACATATGAATTAAAAATAAAGACAGAAAAGAATGCTCTTCTAAGAACATTTTTCAATCAGGGCAGTAAGAACTTCATTTAATTGCATACATTCCTTGGACTTGGAAAACTCAGGGAAATCAGTATAAAAGGTGCCACAGCAGAGATGGAAATATTCCAAGTTTGAGGTGTCACTAAAATCTGTCTTTCCTTGAGTTGCATATCTTCCATCCTTATGAAGCAAGGGAACAAGTCATTTCCCCTTAGCATTTTTGCATTCCTTGCCAGCATTCTTATTTAAGGTTAATGTACTTCAAAAATGTATTATTTTTACAGATAAGAAGCTTTCTATGCTACAAATTGCCCAAAGAATACTACCAGAGGACAGCAAATTTCAGCAGTCCCCCCCCAAAAAAGCAACCATGGCAAAATATAAATTTAATGTTTGAGTACATGGTTAACATTTTGATTTTTCTTATTCTTTAATTTTGTTGATAATATAGGTCACCAAATTATGAACCTAGACATTGAAATGTGGATTCATTGAAGGAATAAACAGAATATATAAGCTTTTTTAGTACTAGTTTTTTTTTTTTTTTATGCTGCTTAGCAGTGTGTCAGCCTGAGGATGAATGGATCCCTGCCCAAGCACAAGTGGGTCATTCAGATGTTCAGCAAAGATGCATCTTCTGAGAACAGATTTTTAGTGAGGTTAGCTATCTAGCAGGGATACCATATTCTTTTTTTGTAAGTTACCAAGTGGCTGTCAAATATTCCTAGTAAGAACCTACTTGATTTTTATAGGAAGTTAAATTTAGATAAAATGTTACTAATAGCAAAAAGAGTCAATTATAGGATACAGGATAATGAAAGGTGATATTAGGTTGACAGCATACTGACAAGGTTTATTAAAAGGTTTGAAGGTGGCCATTCGAAAAACCTGAGACATAAGCAACAGTTCAGGGATCAGTTAACTGTGCAACATTAGATAATAGCCCTAATTTCTCCCCATTTTTGCTCTTTTTTTCCTGCCAAATAGAGGTAATAATTGCTCTATACTTTAAAAGCAATGGGAATATTACAATTACAACCTGTCAAGAAAACAAAAAGTGTTATATATATTTAAGGAGTAACCATAGTAGTAATTGATTGTGTGTGTGTGTGTGTGTGTGTGTGTGTGTGTGTGTGTGTGTGTGTGTAAGGGGGGTGTTGCTTGTTCTTTTTTTTTGATGTTACTAGGATGTTATATTTTTGACATTGATGAATCAACATATTTTAAAACTCTGTAATAATATTTAATTCTATTTTCAAAGTTTATTGTGCTAGCATTTTAAAAATCATAAAATATTTTGTTAGTCTAACAATGATTATTTAGATGGGTTTGGGGTACTTTATAATTTAGACTTGTTCAAATGCATGATTTGGGGCATGATGCAATGTTAGTCTTACTCTATCAATATTTAGGTCAGTGGTATTTTCAACAACAACCATTTCATTGGCTTTCCTAAACCCCCTGTGGAAACCATATGCTTTATATGAGCTGTGTGATATAATGAAAAATATGCTGGACTTGGCACCAGAATAATCAATAAATAAACATTTATTAAGCACTTGCTGTGTGTCATGCACTGTGCCAAGCACTAAAGATACAAAAAAGAGGCAAAACAGAGTCCTACTCTTAGGAGTTCACAATCCAGTGGAGGAGATAAGTAAACAAGTATGTACAAACAAGTTATACATGATAAAAGTTGGAAAGACATTGAAAATAAGAGGGAGTGCAAAAGAATTTCGCAAAGAAGATGAGCTATTAGTTGAGACATAAAGGAAGCCAGGGACTCCATGAGAGGGGAAAAAAATTCAAGGTATGTGAGGTGGAAAAATGGTGAGAAGTGAGAGACGGACCATCTTTATTAATGGAAAAAGGAGATGTTGTCTTTGGATTGAAGAGTTTGGAGAAGGAGATAAGGTGAAAGAAGACTGGAAATGTCAGAGAAGTTTAGGTTATGATGGATTTTCAACATCAAACAGAGCACTTTGTATGTGATCATGGAGGTGATAGATAAGGAGTCACTGAAGTTTGTTATGTAGTGGTGGGACATAATCAGACATGCACTTTAGGAAAATCATTATGAAATAATATAGATCCATGCTGGCAAATCTATGGTACAAGTGCTGGAGGGTGCTACTCCCTTTCCCCTCTTCATGTGCACTTGAAGACATTTCTCATATGGCCCACCCTTCTGCCCAGAAGCTCAGTAGGAGTGCTTCCTTCCTCCCCTGTCTGGGGTAAGGCAGGGGGCTCACATGTGGCAGTTTGGGCACTTGGTCTCTAAAAGGTTCACCATCACTGGTATAGCTAGGGAAGAGGAAAGCACTCAGAAGACTACTCTGTGGAACAGCTAAAGTTAACTGATGTGATCTGGGTAAGCTCTCACAAAGGTGACTGAGGAGAAGTGGTACATAGGTAGGAGGAGTACAATGAAGAGAAGAGAGTATCAAAGTGAAGAGCCTAATAGTGTTAAAGGCTGCAGAAAGGTCAAAAAGAATAAAGATTGAGAAAAGGTCACTGGATTTGTTAATTATGAGATAACCGATCATTTTGAAGGGTCCATTTTGGTACAATAATAAGGTCAAGAGGGGATGCATGGGGTGTTCTAAGAGGACTACCGCCTCTGGTGTGAAGGCTTTCCAAACTCTTTCCAGGGCAATTCATCTACCTTAGCTTCCATCTTCCACCCAACTCTCACCTGTGACTTGGAGAAGCTTTACCATGCACAGCAGCCACACTCTGGTAAAATCATCTTGTCAGATGGGTAAATTAAGTTGAGGATAAACAACTGACCTCAAACCAATTGTTAAATAAGTGGATATCTACCCCAAACACACACAAAGACTTTGCCTGGAAGAATGGGCAGCTGAGTACAATGAGAACCAAAGTATAAAGGCAGCTAAAGTAGGCTATGTGGAGTGGTTAGAGCTTGGTCAGACATCAGAGATACCAAGACCATCCACTGAACCCCAGTCCATTACCACTCATCTTGACTTTTGTCTTGCCACTGGACTTTGAGGACTCTGGAAAATGGAGTAAAGCTAAGATTTTGTGCAACTATGCCTCACTTCACACAAATAAAATAGTCCTGTTTGAAAAATGGAGAAAGAAAAACAAAAGTCAAGAGCCAGATTGTAAAGTTTTAGGAAGAGAGATTGAAAGGAGAGAAAGTAGAGGCATGTTTTGTAGATGACCTTTTTAAAGACTTTAGACACAAAGTACAGAAGAGATATAGGTTAATAATTAAGCTCAAGAGAGTTCACTGACATCCTGGTTAAGATGGCTGCAGAGTAAAAAGAAGCTGCTTAACCTCTCCTAACCGAAAAATACAGGACTCTTCAAGAAGACATAAAAACAAATGGAGGGGAACAAAGGGACCCCACAACAGGGTGCAGTATTGGAGGTATGTGAAATCAGGGCATTTCCATGCTATAAAGGGGTGAAACAGCTCTCACTAAAACGTGAGCTGAGCAACCTCCTTCCCCACTCCACCCCACCTATAGTGACAAAGCCAGCACTCAAGAGTTAGAGCAAGTTTGGGGCACCCATTAAGTCCTTGGCAGCTACCTGGGGTCACCAGAGCCTGCTCCTGAGAGCAGCAAGACTTAAGACCCCAAGAGGCTAAGGAATACGCACAGACTTTGAATGCAGACCCTGAGCTCAGGCACGAATGCAGGCATGGACACAAGCCCAGACATGGATCCTGAGCGCAGGCAAGGACTCAGATCTGGAATGCAGGTGTGGACCTTGAGTGGGGACCCAGTGCAGAAGGGGTTCACAACTGTGAAAGCAGCCCCCGTGAGACTGTTAAAGGAGCCTTGGGCAGAGGAACAAGCAAGGGGACCACCAGGAGGCTTAACCCTGAGAACAACTAGACCTGAAACCTCAGGAGCCTAAAGAGCTCAGATAGACGCTGAGTGTGAGGATAAACGTGAGAGGGCATAGGGCTAACAATGACAAGCCAGAGACAAGAACCCCAAAAGAGAAAGATCATCAAGAAAAAATCTGTAACACTCAACAACTCTTACACAGAGAAAATCCAGACAAAAGAGTAAACAGCAGAGGAGAACAAACAAGTAATCATATCCAAACCTTCCCAAAATAATGAAAACTGGCCACAAGCTATTGAAGAGTACAAATCTGAGATGATGAGAAAGATGGAAGAGATTTGGCGAGAGAAGTGGGAAATAGCTCAAAAGGAAATTAACAGGTTAGAAGACAGAAACTCCTAATTGGAGAAAGATGCCCCAAAATCAGTGAAAGGGTAAGCAAATTGGAAACCAAAATCTGGCAAGAAAATAACAGTTTAAAAGGCAGAATTTTGCAATTGGAAAGTGAGGCTCAGAAATCAAATGAACTGATAAGCAAATTGAACACCAGAAATGACCAGATTGAAAAGGAAAACCAGTCCCTAAAGGCTAGAATTGAGCAATTAGAAGCTAATGATCTCTCAAGACAGCAAGAACAAGTAAAACAAAGTCAAAAGACTGATAAAATAGAAGGAAACATGAACTATCTCAATGATAAAGTGACAGACCAAGAAAAAAGGTCTAGAAGAGACAATATGAGAATCATTAGTCTTCCTGAAAAAGCAGAAATTAATAGAAATTTGGACTCCATACTAAAAGAAATTATTCAGCAAAACTCCCCTGAAGTTCTACAAGAGGGCAATATAGACATTGAAAGGATCCATAGATCACCCTCTCCACTAGATCCTGAAAAGACAACCCCCAGGAATATAATAACCAAATTCAAGAGCTTCCAAGTAAAAGAAAAAATTTTACAAGAAGCCAGAAAGAGACAATTCAGATATCAAGGAGCACCAATCAGGATCACACAGGATCTGGAAGCCTCTACACTAAAAGACCCCAACGCTTGGAATATGATATTCAGAAAGGCAAAAGAACTGGGTCTACAACCAAGGATCACCTACCCATCAAAACTAACCATATACTTCCAGGGGAAAGTTTGGACATTCAACAAGATAAAAGATTTCCAAGTATTTTCACAGAAAAGACCAAGACTAAATGGAAAGTTCGATATCCAACCACAAAAAACAAGAGAAACATGAAAAGGTAAATAAGAAACAGAGGGGAAAGAAAGAAAACTCATATATTTTAAATTTGCCTCTTTAAGGGCTTCAATATGATCTAATTATTGGTATTCCTATGTGGAGTAATGTTATGTATAATTCTCTGTAAGGAACTCTATTCACTATTATAGTATTTGCTATTATAGTAATTAGAAGAATTATTCAAAGGGAGAGTTTGGAATGTTAAATGGTCTAAGATGATATAGGGGTGGGAAAGAGGGAGGTGAATAGTAGAGGACACCAAGAGAAACTTGAATGAGTAAGAAAAAATAGGATATTCTATTACACACAAAGAGGGCATGGGAAGGGGAATGGATGAATACTATTATAAGAAAGAGAGGAAGAGAGCATTAAGAGGTAATATTTAAACCTTACTCTCAGTGTAATTAACCCTGAGAGGGAAGAGAGGTTTATCCATTGGAATATAAAACTCTATCTAACCCTACTGAGAAACTCAGAATGGATAAACCAAGGGGAACAGGAGAGTGGGGAGGTCATAAATGGGAGGGGAGAAGAAGGGGGTGGGAATTAATTAGACCTTAAAAATTAATAGAGGGGAATAATAAGGGAGGGGATAGAAAGAGAAGCAAATCAAGGGAGGGGACAAGGGGTTCTGGCATTAAAAAATACAAAATGTAAAATAAATAATTTTGATTATATTAAATTAAAAAGGTTTTGCACAACAATGCAACCAAAATCAGAAGGGAAATAACAAACTGGGAAAAATATTTATAACAAAAAACTCTGACAGAGGTCTAATTACTCAAATATACAAGGAGCTAAATCAATTGTATAAAAAAATCAAGCCATTCCCCAATTGATAAATGGGCAAGGGACATGAACAGGCAATTTTCAGATAAAGAAATCAAAACTATCAATAAGCACATGAGAGAGTGCTCTAAATCTCTAATAATTAGAGAAATGCAAATCAAAACAACTCTGATGTGCCACCTCACACGTAACAGATTGGCTAAAATGATAGCAGGGGAGAATAATGAATGTTGGAGGGGATGTGGAAAAATTGAGACATTAATGCATTGTTGGTGGAGTTGTGAACTGATCCAACCATTCTGGATAGAAATTTGGAATTATGCCCAAAGAGCTCTAAAAGACTGTCTGCCCTTTGATCCAGCCATTACATTGCTCGGTTTGTACACCAAAGAGAACATAGATAAAAAGACTTGTACAAATATATTTATAGCCACACTCTTTGTGGTGGCAAAAGACTGAAAAACGAGGGTATGCCCTTCAATTGGAGAATGGCTAAACAAATTTTGGTATATGCTGGTGATGGAATACTATTGTGCTCAAAGGAATAATAAACTGGAGGAATTCCATGTGAACTGGAAAGACCTCCAAGAATTGATGCAGAGTGAAAGGAGCAGAGCCAGAAGAACATTGTATAGAGAGACTGATACACTGTGGTAAAATTGAATGTAATAGACTTCTGTACTAGCAGCAATGCAATGACCCAGGACAGTTCTGAGGGATTTATGGAAAAGAATGCTACCCACATTCAGAGGAAGAACTACAGAAGAGGAAACACAGAAGAAAAACAACTGCTTGAACACATGGGTTGATGCGGACATGATTGGGGATGTAGACTTGAAATGACTGCACCAAAGCAACTATCAATATGGAAAAAAGTCTTGATTTATGACACATGTTAAAACCAGTGGAAATGTGCGTTGGATATTGGGGCAGGGGTAAAGGGGTGTGAAGGGGAAAGTATAAACATGAAACATAACCATGGAATATTTTTCTAAAAAAATAAAGTATTTAAATCTAAAAAAAATAATTAAGGTCAAGAAAAGATTTTTTTGTTCATTCATTTGTTTGATTTAAGTTGGAGGCACTATAGGAATATTTATTATTTACTATTTAATAGGGAAGGAATAGTCAGAAAAGGAGAGACTGAAGATGTGAGAAAGTGAGTATGACAGAAATGACAATCTCTTGGAGGAGGCATGATTAGAAGGGGCTCACTGGTGCAAGTAGTGTGATTTACCCTAGTAAGGAGTAAGGCTACCTCTTCAGGTGAGATGGGATGAAGGAGGTCAGAATGCTAGAAGAAATATGAGTGATATAAGGTGAGGAAGAGAAAAGAAAAGAGAGCTCACAGCAGATAGTTCAAATTCTGATTCTGATATATACTAGCTTGGTAAACAAAAGTTATCTACTTAATTTTATTATCAGTACCAAATGTACATGTATAGCCCAAAAGAAAACTAAAGATTTATACGTATGCTTATTTTGACAAGCCATAAAATTTACTTCATGATGATTCAAAATAATTCTTAATTCATAGTCACTTTTTAAAATGCCCTAAATCATTGATATAATCATTCAGCCAATCAGTAAATATTTATTAAGAAGTGATTATGCTCCAGGCATTGTGCTAAGTGATGTAGATACAAAGAAAGTTGGAAGAGAATCTTTGCCCTGAAGAAGCTCCCAATTTAATGGAGGAGACATCATGGAAATAAATAAGTATAAAAAAGCTACACATAATGTAAATAAGAAATAATCAATATAGATAAAGTGCTAGAATTCAGAAAGAGCAGGAAAGAAAGTTATTTTGCTGGGATTTTAGAAGTCAAGAGGCAGAAATAGAGAACATTCTAAGCATGGAGGATACCCCCCCCCAAAATGCCTAGAGTCAAAAAATAGAATGTCTTGGTCCAGAAACAGCAAGGAGGTGACATTCATTAGTATCAAAGAATATGTGGAGGGATGTTAGCTATAAGAAGACTAGAAAGAGCATATGTATGGCAGAACAGTTATGAAGGGCTTTGAAAGCCAAACAGAGCATTTTGTGTTTGATCCTAGAAGTGACAGGGAGTTATTTGAATTATTGAATATGGGTGAGGAGTGGCATGAGTAGGGCCTATGCTTCAGAAAAATAACTTTGGTAGCTTAATGGAGAATAGACTGGAGTGGGGAGAGAAGGGTCAGGTAGCCAATGGCAGGTAATTGCAATATACAACTACAAGGAGATGAGATTGTCTTTCTGCAACACTTGAATGAAATGGCATGTGTCCCTAGTTATTATAGGGTGTTGACAAGTGGTATATATTACAAAATTAATTTAAGGAGTATCAGATATAGAATTTGGTGAGGATCTCAATGCAATTTTAAAAATAGTTTGTAAAACAAAGATACTCATTGCTGTTGTACTGAAGAAATTTTACATCATAATTACTATGTTCCATATGCAGGCATTTAACACTTTATTTTTCCCCTAATTCCAAAACAAGTTCAACTTAGTTGAGTATGGTAGAAAGGGACAAGAAAAGATTAGGCAGAGATTAATAGTATTGGCTATTCCAGAAACTCAGAGTAAAGGCAATTGGAATATATTTTGGCTAGCTAGATATTAGAGAACTTTGGCTTAATTTAATCAAAGAAATCTGCTTTGACTTACTTTTTTTTTAATAAGACCATTTCCAGCTACCTCACTTAGAACATAGCCTTTGTGTTTAGGAATGTATCTTCTAATACTTGTAGTTCCAACCTCACATTCTCCCAGGAATAATCATATTTCTGAACTTGTCCTTTGATTCCACTAGAAATAGCATGTTTCCACACTCCCAGGAGTCCTAGAAACAATCTTATTGACCCCATGCCACTCCAGATCTCCAGCCTAGCTTCCATTCAGGAGTATGTAGCCATATTCCAAGGGAACAGATGCTATGAGCCTTATCTTCTGCCTTATCTTATCACAACTAGTGAAGCCCTAGAAAAGGTTTCCACTACCCAAATCCTTGGGATTGTCTGATGGTCCAGCATCAGAAATAGATGTGCGTGTGTTTTCCAATGGAAATGACACTAATGAAAATATATTATTATATAGAGACCATGGTACCTTTTCATTGGTCTTGTAGCTGAACATTCTATATGCATTACTTCCCCTTAGTAGATTGTCAACTCTCAAGAGAGCAAGAATTGACTAATTGACTCACTTTTCTGTTTGTATCTCCAGTGTTTAGCACAGTGCTTCGTGAATAATAAGTACTTATTAATTGCTTATTAATTCATTCATACACTTACTACTATATGGATTTGGTAATTTTTTTTCTGAACTGGTTCAGCTTTGCTTCTCCAGATAAGTACCAAAGATTTGGGTTTTTTTAGGTTCAGATATTCTCTTGTCACGATAAAGACAATAAATATGGATATGATGATGTACCACCACTATCTCTTATATGTGTATAGAGCTTTAACACAAAGAGTTTTCACTTCAGTTATCTCACTTGAGTTTCACATCAATATTTGGAGGTATGCCAGGATGTATTATAGATAATGAAACTGGCAAGCAATATTGTTAAGTTACTACTTACTTCTTCTGTGTAAATCTCTTATTGATTTGCTAATTCCCCTATTTATTTATGACAAATTATGCAAAGCAAGCAAATAGTTCTTGACCCTTATTTGTCCTAGTTCAACAAATACTCCTGGATTCCACTTCCCTTTTCTCATTGTTCTTATAGTTCTCTCCATAGTCTTTTGATATTTTCATCTTCTTTCATTTTAGTTTTTCTATTTGCCCTTCCTATTTTCTTTTTTCCCCACTCATCCATTCTGATAATAATAAAACATAGTAGTTTCCTCATCAATATTCACTTGATAGATCAATCATTACACTAAAAGAAATTTTGTGAGTATATATAAAAACATATATATGAGTATATATGTATATATACATGCTTCTCTTTTGATTTTTATTGGAATGATATGATTCCAATAAAAAGCAAGAGAGAAGGAAAAAAGAGGGGAGACATGCTAGCCAAAAATTCATTTTCAAGAGGTAATGTAAAACATTAAGAACAAGAATGGACTGGACAAGAAGAACTACAGGTTCTACTCTTGCTTTGCCTACAATTAGTTGAATCATCCTAGGTAAATCACTTGATTTCAGTTTTCATAAACATTAAAAGAGGATGTTGATCTCTAAGTTTCCTTCCAGCGATGATTTAATAATTATTGGGATTTAGGTATAAGGAAAAAAGGGATAAACAAAAGCTCTTGTAATGATAATTTTTATGTGATAGCTTAATTTCGACAATTCATCACAAATTCCTAGAGTATATGGATAGTTTTCTTTTTGAAAATTTTAACTTCTTACTTATTTTAACTTTAAAAGAGAAATTATGTATATTTATGCCATTAAAAGATAAAATATGTTGATATATAATATTATACACACATTTTATATACTTGAGTTTCTAAAGTTTTTTTGTGTCATCTGCTGGCCTTGTGTTTGCAGTTTCTACAAAACTTTCCACAAATTCTCATATAATTTCTCATACCAACCAGCGATATATCATAACTGTGACAGAGAAAGTCATTATGTGGAAGGGATACTTGTTCTTAAAAAAATCAGCAAACATTATCTATAATGGGGAGGTTAGTAGCCCTCCTTATAAAATCAGTAGTGAAACAAGGATGCCTATTATCACCCAAACTGTTTAATATTATTTTAAAAATCCTGGCAAGAGCAATAAGAGAAGAATACATTAAAATAATCAGAATGAGCAAAGAGATAATAGATTCTCGTTTTGCAGATGATATGATAGATATAGAAAATCATCCTAGAGTTTCAACTAAAAATTTAGTTGAAGCTATCAATAATTTTAGGAAGGTATTAATAAACCTACAAAAACCATCAGCATTTCTCTATATCACTAACAATGTCCTGCAAGAAGAAAAGATAAGAGATAAACTATTTAAAATAACCATTGATAAAATCTGCTGAGAACCTTCCTCATGTTTTCTTGATATTGAGTAGTCATCCATATTATACCCACATTAGTCAGCATGTATACCTCGCTCTTGCAAAGTCGGGCTCCTCCTACTCGTAAAATAGCTGTATATATATATATATATATATATATATATAGAGAGAGAGAGAGAGAGAGAGAGAGATATCCAGGAAGGTATCCAAATGTGGCTAATTGGGAGATATATACATTTTCTCCATCCTTCCCATAGGAAAACTTTAATTTCTACCTTCAGAGAAGCACAAGAAGGGGCCACTAGCTTGGCAAATGTTCTCTCTTGAAAGTTATGAACCAGACCAATGTCTGGAATAAAGACCCCTACCCCCTTATACTTGATTGGATTTTAGTGATAGTGATAAGTTTAAACCTAATCAATAGCATGATTTTTAAAGTGATTAGTATAATTCCATTATAACCTTAATTACAATGAGTAGAATTCATGATTTTATAAGGATTTCTAACAAAAGCATAAAACTGCTTCTAAGGGGATTTCCAACCCCTCCCTAAGTCATATTTCCCTTCTATCCTGAGATGCTGACCATAGGAGGTTCCAGAATGCTGCATCGTGTCCTGATATGGTTCCAGAATGCTCACCCTTTCCTATTTTGAAATAACCATCAGTCCAACTGGATCAGATGAGCCTTGAAATAATGGTCATCAGTATTTCTTAATAAGAGTGTTGTCTTGTGATCTGACCTTAAGACAAATATGGGTTTTCCTAAATGAAATAACCAATCATCTGTGTACTTGGGTAATGGTTTCTAAAAAGGATCTGCGCAATGCTGCATGATATAAGTCACCAGCCTTGTTTGGAAATATTCACTCTGTACATAAACCAGGTCTCTGCTGTCTGGATTTGTCTCTCACTGGGGTCCAACTATGTAACATGTGTGAGATTCCAGGTTTATCTGGGAGTCTTGGCTCTTTTCCAATAAACTCTAAAATTCTACCTTGACTTGGAGAAATTTGGCTTTTTGACTTTATTTACCTAAATTGTCTATATCAGAGCAGAGGGATAAAAATTTCCACGACACCAGAATCATACCTAGATGTTCCCTCCAAAATTATTATTATAGGAAAAGTGATTTTGTTCTTAAATTTAAACTGAAGTCCTAATATCAAACCCTTTAAATAGAAGTGTTATCAGTTTATTTCTGAGGAATTGTCTCCTTTCCAAAGCAATTCATGCAAACAGCAAAAATAAAGGAGAAAGTAGAGTAAAATTATACAAATTCATGTCAAATCAGATCTCAATGTTCTTCTGTGAGACTGAGATTGAGTAGACCTCCAATACTGTTGCTCACTCTCAGATGTCTTTGCCTTTTGACTGAAGTCTGAACTATTACAGCTGTAACCCTGGAATTCCCCTAAATCAGCACCAATCAGAGGAGAGCAGCACCTTGATTTTGTTTTTATTTACCTTACCCTTTAGCATTTCTGATTCTTTGTATTTCGACTATGCTCCCAAGAAACAAATAAAGAATTTTAGAAGTTGAGTCCTACCTCTTCATTTAATGATGAAAAGACTAAGGTTCAAAGACCCTTGTACTGTCCACATATAAATAAATATATGAGGCAAGCTTCAAATGATGAGCAAGTGACTAAACACCTCTGGGTCTCAGTTCTTCATCTGTAAAATGAGGGATTTATAAAAGATAGCTTTCTAATGGTCCCCCCAAATCTAACTTCATAATCATATGACTCCAAATTCACTTTGAAACATTCTATGTACCATGTAGCCTTCCTGGACACCTTGGGACTAACCAGAATAAGCAAAATCTATGTAAAAAGAAAGAGATGATAGTGATTACCTTGTTTCAGGGTGTGGTTTTGCACATGAGCACAAATACACACCCACAGGCACACCTCAGGGGGCTGGGGCTCAAGGGGGAGAAAATCTACTCCATATTCTACTTCCTAATCACTAGGGTTAATAGAAATAAAAGTAAAGGACCCAAACAGGTTCCCAAATAGTTAGGACATTGATATTTTCTTTTATTCAGTAAAGCAAACACTGAAATGGGGCACTTGTCTTTCTGTTGAAAATTCATATTTCAGTTGCTTGAACATTTCCAAGTAACAGATGGGTTGATTGTTCTATATAGCAGTATTTCTGCTGGCACAGCCTGGTTTCCTTCAAATACAACTCAAAAGATATGTTCTTCTTAAAACTGGAGAAACCTCCTTGCATAAACAACATTCCAGATCTACTTTGTTCTAATGATAGGTCGGTATGTGCTAAGAACATAGTTGAAAGTTACTCGGTCTAATTTACTAAAGCCAGCTCTGCTGTGGTAAACCATGTTCAGTTTCATCAAGGAGACAGGGTGAGCCATGTTATTTTACCATGTGTTAACAGCCACATAAAACCAGAGTTCAACTGACACCGCTTTGCTCTAAAAAGAAAACCAAAACAAAAACAACACATGAAAAAAAGCCTTCTCTGGCAAGGAGGTGAAGTCATCTGGATGCAATTGATAATCATAGATCTCGTCTCCTTAGCAACTTCTTCACTTTTCAGCTGGTTTCTTGAACATTTTCCTTAAAAGAAAATTTCATGGTGATGAGACCCCAAAATTATTTTTTATAATTTTTATATAATTTTATATATTTTATTTTTCATTCATAAATTTTCAATCTATCCATCTATTTATTTATAGGTGATTTTATAAATATTTATTTATAAGTAATTTTATAATTATTACATAACAATTATATAAAAACTGTTAAGGCCAATCAAAATGGTAGGTCCTAATAGAAAGTAAACATCTTCTATTATGGATTGAAAAAGTTGATTCCCTACCCCCAATTTTATTCTCCACAAGTTATTTCATAATAGTTGCAGAAGGGGAATGGAGAATAAAAAGTCTCTATATTTCCAGGAAATTATCAAATTTTTTTCATATCCATTATCATAATTTAAGTAGGATAGAGGTAGAAGCTTGGTAGATTTTATAGTAGATTTTTGTTTCTGTCTAGAGTTTGTTATATAAGTTCAGAAATACATAGGGAATTAAGATGCAAATGAACTAATTATTTTTTAAATAAATTTTGAGGTTAAAAAAGTATTATGTTAAGTTTAAACTATATCTCTATTTAATATTCAGGTGAACCATTATCCCTTTGAACTTGTAAATGATATAGTTATCAGTCCAGTCATTATATATTCATTCATTCCTTTGGGATGATTTAATATCTATTAATTTATCGGCAAGTATTGAAAAGTTACTCTGTGACTGTCACCTTACTAGGGACTTTAGTATAGGAACTTTGGAATATATAAAATGTTAAGCCATGGAAGCCAGTCTTTAAAATTTTAACATTTCTACTTTGGGATATCAAGCACACAAAAGACAGAATATAATTATGTGATGAACTTTGTAATTTTGGAAATAAATTCAGTAATTGATTAAGAGAGATATAATCCAGGGAAAATGATTAAAATAGAGTAGGAATTGAATTTGGCCTTGAGAGAGTGTTGGAATTTGAAAAGCAGAAAGGACCAGGAAGAAATGTTTTTGGTAAGGAAATTAATATAAATATGGTCAGGTCTCAAATAGTGAAAATAACAAATTCTGTTGACTAGTCACATTATTTGAATTCACTCTGCATATTTTTATTAGACTGTAACCAATGACCATATTTTATAGAATTGTAACTTGGAATAGTGAGAATTCAAAAACATGTGAGTACTTTATAAAATTCATTATCTGGACTAATTGAGATATATTTGTAAAAACAAGTGGCAGGAAGGAGTGTGGCTTTATATATACACAAATATATATATATATATATA